>NC_142352.1:41875037-42175037 GCF_059441175.1 Urocampus carinirostris
TACACCATCCCTCCTCCTGCCCCCATCATCATACTTGGAAGGGCCGAGAGGTAGCCGACTGAGCTCGTAGTGTCCCATCCCTGAGGGATCGTGGGTGCGTCGGGACTCCGAGGGTGTCTCGATTAGAGATGCTGGGTTCCACAGAGTAGTGGGGGGTTGTGGGTGATGTTCACGTGGGGGTTGGGAGGGTTTGGGAGAGATAAGTGGTGGAGGGGCCCCTAGATGTAGATGGAGGTCTCGGCTTCCTGCTTCGTGGTTATTTGGTCTGAGAACACACGATACAAAATAATGTTGTTGTTTTTTTAAGTCAATAATATTCATGTAAATTACACAAATATAATTAAATACTTTGCACTGTGTGCGTGTGCAAACTCATATACACACATGGAAAAGATAAGGAAAAGGCACACTGTCCTCAAGATATGAACGGATATTTTTTGATTAACTGCGCAAACACGTGCACACTGTCTCAACCACATTTCCAGAAGTCAAGGAGAAATTCTTGGGGAAAGCAAAAAAAAAAAAAAAAAAGACCAACCAGGATTACAATATGCTTATTGGGTTTTCATTGTATATCTTCAAGCAGGAAATAATTTGCATTGTAGTTTCAAGCAAAACTGAAGATGACTTAAAACCAATATGTACAAAGAAATTTATTATTTTTATTGTTAGTCTTTTGAATAAATTACTACAATAGGTTCCCAAGTGGACGGCATTGCAGATGAGTGGTTAGTGCGTCTGCGGCACAGTTCTGAGATCATGGGATCAAACCTTCCTGTGTGGAGTTTGCATGTTCTCCCCGTACTTGCGTGGGTTTTTTCCGGGCACGCCGGTATCCTCCCACATTCCCAAAAAAATGCATTTTGGATTAATTGGCCGGTTCAAAATGTCCCTAGGTGTGAATGTGATTTTCTGGCAACCAGTTCAGGGTGTCCCCTGCCCACTGCCCGAGGACAGCCGAGATGGGCTCCAGCACCCAAGCGACCCAACTGAGGATAAGCGGGGAAGATAATGGATGGATGGATGAAGGTTCCCAAGTGTAAAAACTAAAACCGAACAGGTGTTTTTTGCTGTACAGTATAAGATTACTAAAGACCACTGTTGTGAGTGAGTCTAATTAAGTCTACAATCTGCGCTCTATAATGTGATTCAGTGATACGTGATCCTACTGTCCTAGTAGTTTAGTATTTAGCACAACTCGACTTCTTAGTCAGACATGCAAACAACAACCGCAAGGAACAAAGGAGAGGAAGTGGAAGGCTTACGCCGTGCAATGCTGACAGGATTAGTCAAGAATCTGCCTTTGTGCGGCTTAGCCGTCCCACCCGCTGCCTGTCTGAAACCCTCCCAACCAGATCTCATGAAACAGCACTTATCAGGATACCACTTTGCACTCTGCATCATCGCCTAAACATAGCTGTCAGGCTTGCTCCCATGTCTGACACGGAAGCCTGCATGAATAAAAATAGACAATGGGATTTTTCTGGCAAGGTTAATCTTTCTCAAGTTCTGTCTGAAATTAAACCTCTGAAATCTCAGTATTGGAGATTTCAAAACACTGAAACCACTGTTTCTATTTAAAGATGAACCATTCTTTTATAGCTAATTTAAATTGGTTCATAAACTAGAGGATGAAGTATTTTTTCCATTTTCTTTAATATTAGCTAAGGGGATATTGTTGTGATTTTCATCCTTTTGAAAACATGATTTTAAAATTGTTTAAAAAAAACAGCAATAATGGTCATTTGAAATAATATTTAAAATGTATACTTTTAACTAATTTCAAAATATTGAACAATATGATATATATTATATAGAAGGAATATAATATGGCTTCCCAATCAGTATATGCACCAATAGGTCGAGGGTTTTGTGTTGTAATATAATATTTGATAGGGGCCGAAGAAGTTCATGATTTTTAGTTAACACTTTTATACTCTCTTTCTTCTTTTCTTTCTACGATTGTTTTAAAGTAAAAAACAGAAATAAATTGAGGAGAGAATTTTCTTTCACTTATGAGGCTGTCCGCATAAAAGGTGCATCAAACTAGGACTTTAATTGATGGCTCAACCACAACAATCTGAATTGTATTCTTAGTATTACATATATACTAAATTATGCATACTAAGTTCCAGTACCATGCTTAGTCAATGGGCAAATTGTGACCTCCGTTTGTTATTGATAAGAAATACAAATGCCAATTTAATTACTAAAGGCAAATATTTGACAAAAATAAAGATACTTGAAATTCACCTTATCCTTTTGCTGAGAGTGATAAAAAGTATGCGAGGGGTTCTATGTGAATTGTGCAGAGTTATTGTGACAATATAGGTGTTTAATTCTCACCTATGCAAATCTGCTCTGTGTTCTGGCACATCAGGGTTCCGTCCCAAGTCCAGGTGCTGTTCCAGAACCTGCTGGCGGAATTCCGACACCTGGTACTGGCGATCTGCTTTCTCTTGGCGCAGCTTGCGTTGCCTTGCCAACCACCTCTCCTCTTCATTGTTCCTGGGAGCGATTATGGATGTTGGGAGACCTGCCCCCACTGCGCTGGGCCCCATGTAGAGGCTGTGGCCGGAGATTAGACCAGGGGCTGTATGATGCGATTGTACAATTGCAGAGTGGAGTCCTGGCGGGACTGGTTTTGGAGCAGGAAGAGGGGGCTCTTTGGTTTTGTCTGTAGAGGAATGGAAAAATTGGTGTTTGTCTGTATGGGTAGCATAAAATGAAATGAAGAGGGAGCAATGGCAGCTTTTGCACATACCTGCACGGTTAGGGGTGAGTCTTTCTGGCTTGGTTCGGTCCTCCTGCCCTCTCATCGCATGGAGTTCAGCAAGGTAGTGGTTCTCCATAGCCTTGGAGGCTTGCAACTCTTTCTCTCTCAGTGCTCTCTCCTTTTGCCTCTCCTGTTCTTTTTCTCTTTCCCTCTCCTTCTCCCTCTCTTGCTCTCTTTCCCTTTCTCGTTCCCGCTCTCGTTCTCTTTCTCGCTCCCGTTCTCGCTCTCGTTCCAGCTCTCGCTCCCGTTCACGCTCCCGTTCTTTCTCCCTCTCTGCTTCCCGTTCCCGCTCCTTTTCGCGCTCCCGTTCCCGCTCCCTCTCTCGCTGGCGCAGCTCATCCTCCAGCTGAAGCCTTCACAGAAAAGTACATATGTAAGTGGATGGAATATAATAGGAAAGAGTGTATGTTTGGGAAAAAAGATGTTTCAAATCGATAAACAATCAATATACCTCTCAGATTGCAGTGCCGAAAGTGAAGGGTGTGTGAAGTCTCCAGGATAGCGGACCCCTGATAGGTGCATGTGGACGGCTGATGGATGGATTGGGGGTAAAGCACCCCCTGCTGGTAGCGAGTAGAAAGGTGACCTCAAAGCGGAGAGGCAGAATGGGTCATCCATCCTAGGAGATGAGCAGTGTATGACAAAAAATAGTGTCAATCTCGCTTTTGAACAGTCCACCACTCACTGTCATTAACCTTTGTGCCTCTACTTCATCAAAAAAGAGGCAGTTTCTTCCCTCACTCAAGAAAGCAGCAGTGTCTGTCAGCTATCTTCAATCACTGCACAGCAGCTGTCAGAGTCTGTATATTGTTACAACTGTGTGTTGCTTGTAGATATCGGTGACATCGGCTCATCCCCTCATTAAACCCATTACAGTGCAGTATGTGATGGCTGCTGCACTTCTCTGATGTGTCAAGGCTGACAGTAAAAGGGGGAAGGGGTTGGGGGGGCAGTTTATGTGAAGGCCTGAAGCAAGAATAGCCCTCTGTCATACAAGCACACACTGCTAGTACATGGTCATACATAATGTTGTTTCAAAATAATCTCATTTAGAAAAATGCATTTTGCTTCTCGCATTTTCTAGGTGACCACATATACTCTTAGAAAGACCTTATTTAGATTTACACTATGTTGAAACATTAACAAGATCCAGAAACTTAAAAGGAATAGTTCTGACTTGTATTGTTCAGGTTGCCGCTTGTAGTGGCATACTGCACCACAAAAAGTTTGTTATTTTTCATTTGCCTTTCCGTATGATGCTACTTGCTTTTTCAATTAAAAAAAAATTGCAGATGTATTTTGGAAAAGTTATTGACTGAGTAATTTTGAAGTAGGAAATAATTTAATGTATGGAAAACTGTAACCAAAAATATTACATTTAGAATAGTTTTTGATTTTTGGGAGCCTAGAATAAATACATTCATTTTCATTTTAATTTAACATAAAATGAAGAGATTATTTTCAGTGTTGAGGACATCCCGATTATTTTTTAGCATGCAAACTTTCACATGCTGAATTCAGAAATAAACTACTAAACAGAGCCAGGCTCTATGGGTTTATGTTTCTGGTCTTCACAATACACACAAAGAGGCTCACCTGTACGGAGTGAAGGAGGGGTGAGGCAGGTAGCCTGGATGGTAGTAAGCAGCGGCTGCAGCAGCAGTGGCAGGGTCCAGGCCCAATGGCAATGAGGGCATGCGTAGGGCATCCTCGGTCGTGGCATAGGGCCTGAAACCACGAAGGTATTCTTCTGGTACAGGACCTGGCGGCATGGCATTAGGCAATTGTCTGGGAAGGCTGTTAATGTAAACAAAAGGGGGAATTGAGCTTGTGGCAGTTTCAAGTAATCGTAAGTAATGAGTACATGAATAAGCACATTCAATGCAGAGAGGCACGCACTTGAGTGGCTGGAATCGTGAATCCTGCATCACAGCACCAGGGGGGAGACCAAAGGCATAAGGGTTCCCCAGGAGGTGGGCAGGGATTGCGTGGCCCTTTTCCTGGGGGAGGGTCCCTTCCGGACCCAGTCGTTCCCTGCTGGCCCCACGAGGCCCAGAATCAGCCTGGGGGAAAGATGCAACCAGAGAGTCTTATTCATTGTTTGAACAGACATGTGATCGACACGCTTGTCATTGATGATGGAGCCCATCCTGTGAGGGGTAAAGAGGACTATTCATTACTCAGAAGCCTGTTTTTATGCCCCAACACCATGCAGCACTTGTTTACAAATATTAAACTTTTCCGCATTTTTGTAAGATGTTTAATGAAACAAAAATTTGAGAAGAAAGGCAAGCAAGGAAAAGCTAGATGTCAAAATGGTCTGCATGTGTATAGCGCTTTTCCAATCACTGAAGACCTCCCAAAGCGCTTTAGACTTACCCATTCACACACACACACTCACACACTGATAGCCATGCAAGGCACCTACCTGCTTATCGAAGGCCATTAAGGGTTCAGTGTTGTACCCAAGGACACTTCGAAATTTAACTTGGAGGAGCCGGCAATAGTGCGAATAATGTGGTAATGTAAAGCACTAACATAAAACAATAAAATGTGTATTGCATGTATACAAAAATATCCAGCAGCGGGTAAAAATGTAAAATAAAAAAAAACGAACACTAGTGTTTCCCGTCAATCATACATCTTGTGACTTTGGCAACATGCCTGGACTCACTTATCCAATTCCAAAACACACATAGCATGCTCTCTCAATCATGCACACACCTTTTCAGAGCCACAATTACGCCCTGCTGAGAGTGGGAGTGCACTTTATAAAAGCATTGGTATTTTTAGGCAACAATTGCAATTGCTGAACACCGAAACTTACAACCTTTGTAAGACAAATAAGGAAACAGTGTTTTGTGAGAAGACCTCACTCCCACAAAATAAATCTTGAAGCAAGGGAGCGGTGGATGGTTAAAAAAGGTTTGAGAGGTGAAGATAGTTGTTGCCTGGGTAAATTAACCTGTGCTCTGGGCAGAACAAGATTCTAACCTTGCAGTCGCTCGAGATTGTCAATGATAAAACAAATCCAATTTAGTGAGGGAAAACTCTCTGCGTTGTGTTTCTGGCAAACAGTGACCAGAGTGGTTGTTGATATGCAACATCCATCCCAGAACCCTGCTAAACGCTTGCTCCACACATTTTTTTTTGCTGCAGTAGTATTCGTATGCAGCAAGGTATTCACAATTTATTTTGATTGTGAATATAAGTTAAGAAACGAAATGTATCAGTCTTTATCCTACTCAGGAAAATAAGGCCTTGGCCTTGAGGACAGTGTGCTTGATTTCAAATAAAGAGTATTAATGGTTCTAACGAAAACAAACCACACTTCATTCTAAAGGAAAAATGTGTTGGTCATTACGCGGCAAAATTTTGAAAAAATAAACTAAAAATTTGATTTTTCTGATCACCTCACATTTCACACACAAAATATTAATCGTAATGCAGGGTTTTCACATGTGGGGTTAGGGTCAATGGACGGCTGATGGATGGATGCTAGATTATTAAGATTACCATATTTTTTAAAAATAAAAACATTCAAAACCACAAAAGAAGAAAAAACAAAATCCCAGGAACCTTTTTGACTCACAATAATGAAAGCAGATCTTTTGGGATTTGTTTCCCAAAACATGGGCGGCATTAGCGGTAGAGGGCTCATCTTGGGATCAAGAGATCGCAGTTTGGAATCCCGGCTCCTCTGTGTTATATGCTGAAGTGTCCTTGGGCAAGACACTGAATCCCTAATGCCCCCAATAAACAGGTTGGCGCCTTGCATGGCTGCATGGCCGCTATTGGTGTGTGAGTGTGTGTGTGAATGGGTAAGTGTGAAGCACATGGTAAAGCGCTTTGGGAGGTCTTCATTGACTTGAAAAGCCCTATATAAAGGCAGACCATTACCATTTAGTTTCAGTGGGAGCCTAATCATATATTTTCAAGTCTAAATTCAACACAAAAGTGAAGCCTTCAATTCATTTTGTTACCCTGAATGAAATTTGATGATTAAATAAAATGTATAAACGAATAATTGTGTACAAGCCAGCTACCCATTTAAATGTTTTAAAGCTTGTATCCCTCCTGCAGTCACGTAAAGCCCTGCGCATGCTCAACGCCCTCAGCATGGTGAATTTGGCAATCGACGCCGTTGGCTGCAGAACGCCCCAGTCTCTGTACCCCGCACACTAGGCACAGTTTTCAGCTGTGCTGCTTTCAGATCTACTCCAAGTGTTTTCGGATCATGTGACCGTTCAAGATGGTGACTACCATAGCCAGAAAACGACCACGAAGACACACACACTGCGCCAAAGGAAAAGATGAACAAGGGCTGGTTCACGTAAAATGTAACCAATAGTGGTAGCAACAGGTTGTTGCACGCTAGACCTAAACAGGTTTAAAGTGTGAATATTTTGCCTTATATCTGATTCTGAAGCCATACATTTCTAAACCCTTCTTAAGGCTTAAAACTGCAATGTCATACTAATGTTGCACGGTTGATAGTCACTGCTATTCTCCTACTATCAAGCGCTTATGTTATATTTCATCAAAACTAGTGCAGAGATATAAAAGTATAAATAGGAAACAGGGTTATTACCAACCCTACTATAATTGTAGTTTGCAGCAAAATTGCATATGAACAAAGTGGTAAGCAGCTGCTGTAAAATCTACACAAACTATACTCCCAATTACAAACACAAATTCATTCAACCTGGCAGTACTACACCTAAGTAGAGATTATACTTTGACCATTGACTTCTCCCTAACTGCAGCTTGTCACACATGCATGCACTCATGCAAGTGCATTATCTTGAAAACACTATCCATTTAGAGCCATCTTACTCAGAGCGAGCCATTCCAGTAACCTTCAGTGGCTTGGAGACCCTACACGTTGTAGAAAGCTCGTCAGATGGAGCCTTGACTCTAAATTGCCAATTAAAAACCAATTACTGGCCGCTGCGGGAGCAGAATCACTCAGTCATTAAAACAAAATGCCAACACACCGAAGTCTCCCTCCGCCACTGCTTTAGCCGTTCCCCCCACCCCAATGAAAGACTGGCTCATCACAGGGACAGTGATCATACTGTATGTTAACACAGCAACAAACACGCTTTTAATACACGAGTGATAACCCCATGCGAACGGTTTTCTTTGAATCGTGCGACTATGATAACCTTATGGCTCCTCCATAGCAAATTGGGTGTTTGCAGGCAGAAAACTAGTTCTGTGCCTCAATTTATTGCGATCTCTCACTTTCCCAGTACACTCATTGCCTCAACATCTACATTCTTCTGCTACATAAAGCTGCAAACGTCTGAAGACATGCCCTTTTAAGTTCCAACGAGACCTCTTTAATACACAGGCACATATGAGGGAAAGGTCTTTGAATTGAGGGGCTGAAATGGTACCTCAGTTGTATAGCAAATCATTCTCTCCCTTCCCAGTCTACAACTGACCCCTGAACCTTGCAAGTATTATTTTGTAAAAAGCCATGGCTAAATTTAGTAAAGTTCATTTGGGGGGAGATATCTAAGCTAGGCGTCCAGGCGAGAGGACAAAGGCCTAAATGCACTCACATATTTCAAGATGTGTGACCTCGTGATTGGCTATTAGCAATGCCCCTACCACACCATCACTCTTAATTTACTTACTCTGTCTCTATCCCTTCATATTCATCAGACAAAGTGTCCATGTCCAAGCCAGTTCGTGCATGTGCCAGGCAAGTGCTGTCCATAACCGTGTGCTTGGCCTCCACCATTAGCCCTGAGCTGAGATAAGAAGGCTTAAAGCGAGGCCATAATCCATAATCCACTCCTTATCAAAGCAAGCAGCTCTCCCTCCCCGTCTCTTTCTAATGCCCACTACATAACAGCAACTGTGTGTCAGGACTCATGAGGTAGAGGATGCACTTGACTGTGTGGGTGAGGAAAGTGGGACTAAAACTGTAATAGATAGAGGTTGAGTACCCAGAGGGCTGAGGACTTCAACGGATCTGCTCAAATGGCATGAAGTCAAGTCCTTAATTTTTTAAAGGCAGCTGGCCTTGTTTAAATCATGGAGCCAAAGGGCACGAGAAAGGTCGGGTTGTTGTGGCATGATAGTGAGCTCAGGCACCTTATCGGACTAGTTATGTTGAAATATAGGTTTGAGTAACAGGTCAGTGAAAAGAAAATCATAATTCCCTAAAACGCATGTCGTTGTGTGCTAACTCGCAAGCTTAAGAATAATCACACCATTCTAGCTAAGACGGCACATAAGGAAATAGAAGGCCGAATATACTGGTATAGAACAGCTTCATGGGATTTTTGTCTTGGTTTTTTTTTTTTACCTGGCGTCCCTCGCTCCTCCAGAGGCCGTTGCTAGTCTTGGTTGGCGCAATGGTGACGACGGGTGGAGTGTTTGGCACGCTGTGGCCTGCAGGGGGAACCAGGACAGGCCCTGGACCGAGAGGACCCCTCTTTGGCGTACTGACTGGAGAGCTGTGATTGGTGGGAGGTGACGACACTGGGGAGGATTCACTGCTGATGGAGGAGGCAGCTGGAGAATGACAAGAATGATAAATTAGGGCACAAAGGACAATTACATTATTTTTGAGGGCAGATGATCTTTACTCAATATGAGCTTTTTGTACATGTCGGATCAACTTGATTCATATTAGAAAATATGTTGCATTTTGTGCTAAATCAGAAATCCTAATTTGCCTGAGCAATCAATACTGTCATTGATTCTCAGCATATATCCCCGCCAGGCTTTCTGCATTTTACTCAACTAGTGTCAGAGAAGATATTCAGATGTAAAGGTCGGGTGTGTCATTTGAAGTGTCCTTAAAAAGTTGACATTTAAATATTTTATCTTTTAAGTATGTGTTAACAATGCCCAGCTGAGTTCAAAGAGCCTTGGTATATATATTTTCCACAGCATCTATCTGCTTTTATCTTACTTTAACTTTCGGTGTTCCAGCCATGGAGCATATTACGCTGGAGGAAAGTAGGCGGACGGGGGGAGGAGAGTAATTTTACGCGTATGCTCGCGCTTTGTTAAGATTTTGGGATAATGAAATGAAATGATCTGCATTTATATAGCGCTTTTCAAGTCAAGACTTCCCAAAGCGCTTTACAGCGTGCTTTACATTTCCCAATAGCCGCCGTGCAGCCATGCAAGGCGCTAACCTGCTTATTGGGGGCATTAGGGGTTCAGTGTCTTACCCAAGGACACTTCGACATGTAACACAGAGGAGCCGGGATTCGAACTGCGATCTCTTGATCCCAAGACGAGCGCTCTACCTCCTGAGCCACTGATAAAAATGGTGATTGTTAGGGAAAGGGCTGTTTTAAACACATTCGAAATGCAAAACAAATTCCTTAACAAATGAACGAGGAAGAGTTTATTTGAGTGCGCTTTGAAATTTCACATAATTGAATGCGCAACCAGTGGTTAGCGCGTGTGCGGCACAGTTCTGACATCATAAGATTGAACCTTCATTTGTGGAGTTTGCATGTTCACCCCGTGCTTGAGTGGGTTTCCTCCGGGTACTCCGGTTTCCTCCCACATTCCAAAAACATGCAGTCCAGGTTAATTGGCCGGTTCAAATTGTCCCTAGGTGTAAATGAGCGAGCAAATTGTCCCTGTGTGCCCTGCAACTGGCTGGCAACCAGTTCAGGGTGTCCCCTGGCCACTGCCCGAAGATAGCTGAGATGTGCTCCAGCACCCCCGCGTCCCTACTGAGGATAAGCGGTGCAGATAATGGATGGATGGATGGATGAATGCGCAACAAAATGAGCTTGACAGAGGCTGCAATGATAATTTTAGCCAGAAGATGGTGTCAGCAAGTAGAATATTTTGAAATCATAGTACGGACACCATCTTAAAAAAATTGTTGGTTTGACTTGTTCACCTAATTTCTCAATGCATTGTGTCAGGTTATTTTAACAATTCATAGTTCGAGCCAGCCCATATTTACCACAAACAAGTGCAGAACAAAAATATATGTTTTGATTTTGCTCCATGTCCAGTTTACATTAGGAAGAGATTTTGTCAATTTTGCTCATCCTGTATCGGTCAAAAACTTAATTGTGTTAGGTCCAAAGAATATATAACAATAGTGTGATTTTGAAGCACATTCAGATAATATGGAAGCACATGATAAAGGGATAACATTTGTCCATTGAAGACTTCTACTTTTTAGGTCATGAATAATGTTTGGGAGGAAATATTTAAATTAAGATATTGTGAAAATAAAAAGAAAAGAAAGCTTCTTGAATGGTTTTTATTAAGAGCAAAACCCTTATGTCATTACATTGTCTCCAGATTCATGGATCAAGATATTTGTATAAGAAATATCACAACAACAGATCACACTTAAAAGGCCAGGGCACTAATATTAAGTTGCAGTGATATGGATGAGTGTATCAACACACAGAACAGTTGATTGAGAGTGAAACACTTTAAATAAAAGTTTGTAATTGCTCTTATAGTAGATTTGCTATTCCGCTGCATGCTCGCACATACACACGTGCACACACAGCAAGTATCAAACAGCTATCCCAATGAGCTTCTCTGAGGCTTGTCTCACATTAATAAAACCCTCTAGGGACTGCCTGTAGCAGAGGGTCACAGTCTGGTAACATGCCTCACTTCTCACTTCCTCTCTTGGTAGTCCCAATGCTTAAAAATAATATGCCGACATTCACCCATCACAACAATTCTGGATCAACAACTCACGTATATACTATTCTATTCGTACGGCAGTAACTATGATTCCTTGTTCTTTCGTCCAAAATATTGCCTTGTAGCTCTCCCTGTCTCATTTAAAACAGGCTTAAGAAGTCAAACTGGATCACAATAATCTCAATAAGGACTCAATGTGCAAGCAGTATATTAGAAAAGGGGGTATTCTTAAAAAGGAAGCTAGAGCACCAACAACCTTACAAGCAGTCGCATAAAAGAAAGAATCTGAAACCAGGGGTTTCGGGTCACTTCCCAACTACACACACAAAAAAAAAAACCACGGGTCTTGTCCACATCAGCATTTATTCCTGGCAACAGTTACCGTGGTAACTGAGGAGACAACATCCTCTTATGGTGTGGTGGGGTCAGGGCATTGACTTCAAACATCATTTTCGAACTAATACCACTTAACAGTGGAAGGAGTAAATAATAAAAGTATGATACGGGTTCAGAAAACTGAAAATCTATGGTAGAAAGAACGTAGGGGTTGAAGTGAGGTTTGCAAGCCCTGTGAGGTGACACATGAAAATAAAAAATGAGACGGGTGGTGAATGGAGGTTAAAAAAATAAAGTGAGAGTGCAAAAGATGTTTTAGGTGAGGCAAGAGGTCGAGCAGAAAAGGAAAAGAGTGTGAATATTGGTGGTGGGGGCGTTGTGGAGCATATCTTGTCTACACAAAGGCAATTAGTAGCTTAATCCTCCCCTCTCACCTCAGAGAGCCATTAGTTTCCCCGGCAAGACTTGGCCAATCAATAGCTTCCCACTCAGCCTGGGGAATGGAGGTACACTTAATACAGCTCTTGTGTCACAACCTATTCACTGGCCACACACGCACACTCACACTCAGGCATACACACACTTTCACAATGCTTGCAAGGATGGGGAACAAATGAAGCTGGAAAGGAGAGAAGAGGCAGAGAGTAGAGGAAAGTGGTGATCACAGCAATACTGTACTGCTAAGCAACAGACCTCCACTCCATTTATTTCACCCCCCAAAAGCCTCATCCTCTGTTTTCTCTTCCTTTTCCTTGTTGAATGTAGAAAAGGTTGAAGAAGGCAGAACAGACTAAATAAATAGGCGATCAGAAAAGGAGGCTAAATAGGAGAGAGGAAACAAAAAATATTATACATCAATCCTCTGTCAATCGCCACGGCGGCCAGAAGATTTTCCTTGACACCCTAACTACCACTCTACTTTAAGAACAAGGAGCCCCACATATCCAGTGTATGGATGTCATGTCCAAAACATGTTATTTTCTTCATTTTAACAAGTCACATCATAGATGAAATGATTAGCACTGCTGTTCTGAAATGCGATGCTAAAACATGCAACATTGAACCAGTTTAAACAAGCATAAAGCTTAAGATGAGGGCCTGATTTAGATAGATAGATAGATAGATAGATAGATAGATAGATAGATAGATAGATAGATAGATAGATAGATAGATAGATAGATAGATAGATAGATAGATAGATAGATAGATAGATAGATAGATACTTTATTCATTCCTGCAGGGAAATTCACACTTCCAGCAGCATCCCTTCGCTGAGAACAATACAATAATAAGCAAAAGGAATACAATACACAAATACCCAATGTGACGTCCTAATACCCACTGTAGCGTGTTGTATAGAGTATTTAAATAGTGCTACATAAAATACACACTGCAATAAAAGTACGATAATATGCAATGTAGGGGTGTGGTTTAATGTGGGCCTTTACTCCGCCAGGTGGAGTTTAGATGAACATGTAATTTCGAGCAAATATGTGGTAAAAGACATTATAGCAAAAAAGTAGTGTATTCCGTTACTGCGACCAGCCATCTAATTTTCAACCCAAAAAACAATAATTATGTGATTCATAGGCGAGTGGACACACAAAACATGGCTATAGCAAATTTCCAGGAAACACACTCTCTTATGTTTTTTAAAGCACATTTAAATACTGCTTAAAATTATTAATGTAATAACGGTGGGCACTTAAAAGCCTCTGGTTCAGCCTACTCCTTTTTGGTTTGGTGCAAATAATTTGTTGTTCCATTTTGTTAATTAGTGGTTGATACTGTTTTTTTGTTCTGTGCCCAAATAAACTACATTCATTCAACTGAAATTAAAGTATCACGCTCAGACACGCGCAGTCATTGATAAGCCAACAAGCAAATGCTTGCATTAAAGGAGCAACCAGAACACACATTTTGTTTGTTTTTTAAAGTGTGGAGTGCTCCCACACGTTTGCAGACTTCGGTCGAACAGCTTTCTCCTTGTCTGTCATGTTTCATGAGTTGGATTTACAATACCCATTTAAAATAGCGGCCTAGTTCGCACTCGATCGAGCTCTGTTACGCTCGCAGACTGCGTGTGACGTCACTGACTCCGCAACATAAATTACACGACACAAGGCATTGATGGAATTATTTATTACCAAAGTTTTTAGTAATAGATTTTGACGATTTCCTCGATTTGTTGTTGTAGCGCTAATAACAATAAAAAATAATAATAATTATAATAATAATAATAACAATAACAATCAGTATTAACCTAAATCCAATGTGTATTCACTAAACCACTAGCAATGGAGATAAAATAGAAAAGGCATTAGGTTTTGTCATCATCAGACTTTTTTTACTCATGGTACAACTAATGAATGTTAGAGTCTAACATAAAGATGTCCTGAAAGATATAAATTAACGCAAAAGAGCACTGGCACTTGGTGAAAATAGATCCGGTGAAGGAAAATATAAGGATATCAGGAAAACTTCTTGCGTGTCAGACCCACAAACGTTGTCAATAGATTTCGTTGTCAATAAAGGATTTTAATCATGGCCGCACGTATTCAACAACCTGGTACATGAGTAAAAATAGTGTGATGACATGAAATCATTATTACTTATAGTTATACGGCGTACACAATTTGAAATGATCATAAAACTTATAAAATACGAGGAAAACGGATACACTGGCAGGGATGCGATCCACGGCTCCTCAACGCAGCCCTCCTCCCCAATCCCCTTCACCACGCATAAACATTTGTTACATCGACTTCCCTCTGTAGTAAGTGCTAATAATAAACTTACATTTTATTTTGTCAATAGCATCTCAATTATCTTGTTACTTTATAATTTTACATTAAATAACTATTTAAATGTGTTTTTAGTGATCAGGAAGATGTGTTTTAAAGGTATTGGTGGTTAACTTCAATGTTTGTGGGTGGTCGAGAACAAGCCAATTAGTTTTTAAATATTTAAAATCTGTAAAATTCCCTTGTTACATGGTCAATTCGAGCTACAAGCACGATCCTGGAATGAATTAAGGTCGTATGAAGAGGTACCTACTGAATAAGGCAACTGTTATTTCTATCTGTGTGGCCCGGTAACAAGGACCAAGGGCCCTGTACAGGTTCGCGGCCCGATGGTTGCTGACCACTGGTTTAGAACACACGTATGATGAAAAAATATATGATTGGTTATATTAAAATATATGGTAATTATGTGATTGGCTATGTTTAATTGTTTTAATCGACTGACAGCCTTATTACAAAGTGCTCACTACACCTACATGCAGCAACTAATTAAGTTCATGCAATAAATCTAATTGTGGGGAAGGGGGATCGCCAGCGCAGAGTCAAATGGGCTTGTTTGTGAGCATGTCAGTGCCAGTCTCAGCCTGGAGGCTTTTGCCTTGAAGATAAATGCACAACACAGCCCGGCAGTGCAGGCTCCAGGCAGTTTCCAGATGGAGAGGTCACAACGCCTCAGTGTCCCGGCATGCTTCTAGAAACAAGAAGAGCCTCCGGACACATTCATGATCACTAACACACATTTTTCTGATGTCCACTATATGACTATGAACTTAGGTTTGCACATATCTATAAATGTCTTGACAATTACCTTCTCTATCATGTGCACCTTTGTTGTCCCTCTCTGTAGTCACTATTTCCAGACATGGTACAACAGTTGGTATGAACACAGGGAAGCAATTCTGATGAGGTCTCTACAAGCGTGTGAGGAGAAGCCACGGCGAGGATTAAATCCAGATCTACCTAATTAATCACATATCAGCTGGGTGGGCTTTTTGAGGTTGCCTGTTATCAGTGCTTTGTGTATGTGCACTGTGCCACTCTGAGCCTAATTAGCCGTCACCTACCCTCTTCAGCGTAACACTTAGTATTTAGAATGATTCAATACATTTGCCACAGACAAATTAAATTTTCTGTGCCTAGGTTTACATAGAAACACCAGTTGTTCTAGGTTACTTCAAAAGTTTCTGGCAGTGATAACTAAATTAAAACCAAGCTAATTCCTCCATAGCCATTGGACAATAAGTTACGCTAGGCACGCCGTGCATACTGTTCAACCCATATACCCACGTGAGAGACTGAGTCAAGGCAGCTCATGAAAAGACGGCCGGCTGCAGCTTACTCTAAAGGGTGTAAAGACACCTATTTGAATCCATGGGGGAGTTGGGGTTGGTTGTCTAAAAATACATGACAATAATTCATAGATGTGGAGTTCCTTAGCTGACAACCCTCTACCTACCCAAGGGTGGTAGCTTAAACACAAGTGGAGCTGCTCCTGATCTCCTGACGTCTGACTTACACATAATTTCCTAGAACCAGCCATACTGCACTGTCAGCAGACCACAAAATGCCAAACCAGTTTTTAATGCCTTTGATAAAATGGACACATCATTTTTTATATGCAATTATCTGGTGAGCTTTTGTAAAATAAATACAACGAACCGAACATTTCAACTTTTTTTTTTCAAAATGTGTTGCGCGCCTTAAAGTGTGCTGTGTCTGGTGTGTGTGTGTTGTTGTTGTAAGTCAGACGTCGAAGAGGACACAATGAGAGCATTAAACAGGAAAGTGCAGGCGTCGATTGTACGTAAGTGGTTTAAAGCAGCGCCCCATTATAAGGTGTGCCTTACGTGCGTGAATACAGCAAGACCACACGTAAAGGAGACCCCGCCTTTAACTACCATGCGCCTTAAGGTTGTGAACATATAATATTTATTTTGCAGCAGCTTGAGGGAAACCAAAAGAGACATCAAAACAGCATTAAGAAAAAATAGTATCACAAACAAAGCCCTAGAAAAGCAAATTGGTAAAATGGCTTCTCAAATGGGATTTCCCTTTTGAAGAGAGAAAGAGGTAGAATGTAATTGAGCGCATATAGGGGGTTGGAGGGCGTGAAGTGAGATGAAGAGGAGAAGGATCACAAGGGAGGTGATGAGAGCCAAGTCCTTTTCTCTATCCGCACTTAATAAATCATTTGCAAGGGGAGTAACATGTCTAGGGACAGCTAGGCCGCCCAGTTAAAAGCAAGAATAAAAGTGGACAACGGGGTTTGTTGGGTCACTGCAAAATGAAGATGAACATGAAACCGCAGTAGTCCAGATCGTAAGTGCAAAAGTTACAGAACGACATCGCAAGAGGCTGATTTGAGTGTTTTGAATATGAATAAAAATATTACAAATGTGGGTATCAGATCAGGGGATGGTGTAATTGGAGTCTGTGCAGCCCCTTACAGACTTTTGGGGATTAAGTGCTATACAAATATAAGGACTTGACTTGCCAAATATGAATATTGCAATGTACAGCTAACATTACTATTGTATTAGTTTTCAGTAAAATAGCATCAGGAAACAAAAAGGATACTATTTCATGTCTAAGCATGTACATGAACACATTTCTCTTATAACAAAGGCCAAGATGCACAAAAAGCAATAACACTGTCAAGAAATAAGCTGAACACCTATTCTTGTTGACAATACAAATATTTTGAGCTGTCAACTAAATGTATACAACTTCCAACATAACAGTGCTCTACCTCACAGATGCTATTATTTGTAAAACATGACACACAGTATGTAATTACCGGGCTTTCATTTCAGATGCGAGTGTGCAGTAATGTTTTTCTTTTTTCTTGTCACAGTAATGCCAATGTTTTACCTCGGTGTTGAAAAACTGCAAGTTCATTAAGTGGTTGAGTGGCTTTTCTTTATCACTTTCTTAAGGATTACCAACTAAGTCAATCGGTTGCCCACAAATAGTACTACTGAACTCAGCTGCAACAAAAAAAGTAGAAGTGCAGCAACAACATATCTGTCATGCAGACAAGTTGCGATGGAGGCTCTGACGGAAGGTTAGCATTACAAAGTTACCTCGTGGTTCTTCTGCCTGCTTGGCCAGTTTTCGGAGGGCTGCAGCGAATCCAGAGTGAGCAGACTGGGCAGCGGGGCTTCCATTGGCTACGATAGAGCTGTTAAGAGGCGACGGGGTGAGAGGACTGACCGTCGCCGTTGTACGGGTTGCCGTGGAGATCATTCCTAAGGATGGAGACTTTGGCTCATGGCTCATGCCTGCAAATAAACAGAAGAGAGAGAGAGAAGACTAAATATATTTTTGAGGATTTAAGAAAAAATTCTCATACTATTACATACGATGGATTTACAAGATGAGCCGGATTAAAAGAGCAACACAAAAAGCTGTTTTCATGCACATTAACAGTGTGGTGCTGAGTTTTTGTGACAGCTGGAACGGATGGAGATTGGTGGTTTGAGGGGCAGGGGGCCATTCATTCTGTAGCTTGGGGTTAGAGGTGGTAGGTTACCAGGGCGGGTCGACCTTCCAGAGCCAGGAACTAAAAGTCTGGCTGTATGTCTGTTCGAGGTCAAAGTTGAGACTATGAACAATGTCGACACCGCGTTTGCCTAGACAAAACCAAAGTAATTGTGCTACCCTGCGTGTTAACTGTGCATATTATCACAGTTCACGCGCTCGTGAAACTTTGTTGGCCTGACTTTTTGTGTAAGATGGTGGGAAGGGAAGAAAGGTCTGGGGCTTGTTCCTTTCATTCCTACGTGCGTTGAAAGGTGACACCGCGTTGACAGCCCCTCACTCAGTGGAATCCCTAAATGCCAGAAGGCTGCGCGATAGATAGCCTTACATGCCCCGACAACACACACATCCTCACCAAGGGCAGTTCAAAGGACAGCCTACTCGTACTAGAGTACTCGCAAAACCAGCACAGACATGGAAGCAAAATATATCAATAAGTCAGTTGTATAAATGAGATTTATATTGGAGTATTCTCTGGAGGCTGAGAGGGCTATAAATAGATTGTGTCCTCTCAGGGAGCTAAGCAGCACATCACCATGCATGTGTCTCACTTATATTCAGCAGCGTATTCATACATTGAAAGAAAGAGAGAGAGAGAGACAGAGAGAGAGGGGGGGTGATAGAGAACCAGAGAAATTGAGAGTAAGAGAGAGAGAATATCATGCCCCACAGCTCACACATAGTCCTGGCTGTAACCCCCCAGTAACCTGGTGCACTTCATGTGAACCCAGTGCACAATTAATAATGGAGTCAACAATGACAACGAAGCCCAACAATACACACTGCGCAAACGGTAGAGAAGCAAATGAGCTAACACACAGATAGCCCTGTTCACTACCACGATTGGGTAAATGTTTTTCTTCAAGAGCAGACATAAGAGTGTTAACGAAAAACTGACTGAGCATTTAGCGAACGTTCATAAATACTTGTGATAGAGACAGAAAACTTGGGGGGGACTGCACACATCAAGCCACATGCTAAAAGGAGACAGACGAGCTTAAAGCTTGACAAACAAACACAGAGCCACACATCCGGAGGTCTGGCCCCGGTTTCTGTCACCTCTGCTCATCACCCCCTCCCATCAGACACACACACACACACACACACACACACACACACACACACACACACAAACACACACACAAACACGTACACACCACCCAGAACAGACAAACAGACTGAAATAGTAGCTCCTTACGGCACAAAGGAGTAGAAACGCCTGGATCCTCCATGTCTGCATCTTCATATTGAGCCCACACCAGCGATCACCGGCGGCTGCTGAGAGGACGCGCACCATCTTCCTACCCGTCCCTTGCTCCCTCGCGTCTATCTATCTCCTCTCGTCTTCCTGTCCGCCTGTTCTCTCCTCCACCCTTTGCCTGCCTTCCGGTCCCTGGCGCTGCCTCTCACAAAGACTGTTTGGAGCTTATCTAACAAAGCAACACAACACACACGCTGCCTATCTCTCCCCTCTGTGGTTTGACCCGCTTCCACTGAGTGAGAAAACAGAAATTCTTAGCTTAGCAGCTGCTGCGATGTCACATGACCTCAACGCACGCCCCTGCTGCCCCGTCCACCACACACACACACACACACACACACACACACACACACACACACACACACACACACACACACACACACACACACACACACACACACACACACACACACACACACACACACACACACACACACACATGAACCTCCCCCTTTCATACTCTCCTTCCTCTACCCCTCGCAACCTGTAATTCCTTAAAGGTATTCCTTAACTCTTAAACATGCAAAATGTGAGGATATAGTACTTATTTTTTCAGAAAATCTAAAAATATTTAATTGGTATATTAAATTATTTTCTGAGGTAATGCGTTTTGAAGACAGCATGTCTTGTCTTTGTAATCCTGAGGTGTGATGTCATCGGACGATCACCAGCAATCGAGCAATCCAGTCGCCATATTGTTTGAAGTGTTTATCAGTCGAAGAGGTTCCGAGTGTTTTAGGCAAAGTTGGTAGTTTTTGTGGAGAATGCCTGGACATTGTGTCGCAGGTGGATGCATTTATGCAACAACTAAAGACAAGCGGCTGAAAAGGGGCTGACTGGCAAAAACAACCGATGTACCACTGCCAACAGGAGGGCTAACCAGGACGGATCAAAGAAAAGGTGGCCGCAGCCTAAGCGCAAAAATGTGAGGCTGGCCAACTAAAAAAAGTGTAATGAGCAGCCAGGTTAACGGGGAACCATAACAAAAAGTGGCAAAAGCTACGGCAAGAAACGCGAAGAAACAGCAAAACCAGCGGTAATGCCAGGCTAGCCGGCCAAACAACACACGGTGGGCTGAGAACAAGTGCTAATCGCAGGAAAACAAAACAAGATAGCCCTCGGAAGCTCCAACGCTAACGGGGATCTTGCCGGACAAAAATATCCCAACAGGAACATACAAACGAAAAGCCACAGACGCCTACAAAAAAGGAGGCAACAGCAACCATGGAACGCACGCTGTAACGGCAGCAGATAAACGCATCTTTTAGAGGTCAAAACACACAACTCCGACAAAACAGTCACAAGTGCCTCGGTGACAGAGTAAGTACCAATTTCTCCAAGCAAAAATTAACGGTATGCAATCACTGTTCACTACTATCACTGTCTGTTTCAGAGCTGCCTCACATGTTGTGGTAATGGGATTCACCATTTTGATAGTGGTGGGTTCTTTCAATGACGTTAGCACTCTGGAGGAAACAAGCCAGATGGGTTAACTTTGTGAATAGATGTCAGGAGTATTCCGGCTTGTGCAATATTTTGCAACATATGTGCATATTGTGGGGAGGAACACCACACATCCTGTGCCTGATTTAAAAAAAATCAGTTTGGGAATACCTTTAACAATTTGTAAATAACAGACACATGTGCGCAAGGCTTGCCAAGGCAAAAAGAGGTGGGGGGCAGCTTAAGATACTCAGCCGTTCACCATGCCAGACCTCTTCGGAGTGTGTCCATGAGCCTAATGTGTATGTATGGATAGAGGTGATGCAATTGGAAACATTAATGTTGAATTCCCCTTCCCTCCTTGAGACGGAAAGACATGTTGTAGCCTGTGACAAGCATCGAGCAAGCATCATGTTGGGAGCAATGCCAACAATGAGCTAAGCTCAATTTACTTTAATGGCATACTTGTTTTTAAAGCTATTTGACATTTACAACAACAATGAAAACTTGGTAAAAAGGAAGATCGCCACAGCAAACTGAGAATAGTGCTTGTATATAAAAATAAAGCCGATTGGGGTGAGAGTTAGGGAAGTTATTGTACACGGAAACGCATGGCTTCCGCTCTGTCTGTCCTACTCAGACAGCAGGGGTGTGAATGGGTCGTTTTCTAGTGGCTTCCTGCTGACACTTCGCCTCTTTCTGCAGAAAACCGAGGGAGCAAGCAGGCCTGAGAGATGACAGCAGAAAGGGATTACCCCCGGGCCACAGCTACACAGTCGAGAGCACAAAGCCGAAGGCCACCTTTTGACAGAGGACTGTTCTGTGCTCCAGGATATGTACTTGCTTTTGTTCTCCATCATAACATCAATACTCTTCAGCTACTAGTTAGGATCAATTGGAGCCAGATTGAATTAGATGAGTAAGTTTAAAATCGGCTAATTTAAAATGCTAAAAACTATGACTCTAAATGGTGTGCTCCCCATCTTGTCTGTATAGCAATATCACTAATACAGAAAGATATGACTTGTACAAAAAGATGTGACGTGTACAAAAAGATATTAAAAAAGACAATAGCGTACAATAAAGGTGTTTTTACTCAAGCAGACTGGTGAATCAAGGCACCAGTTTTACAAGATTGGCAGTTCTTGAAATAGCCAGAAGATGGCGTAATCTCCCAGTTAATAGGTAAAGCTTTTTGAACGTACCCAAAGGAAGACAGAAGGAAATAATCTGGTTTAACTGATTACACTATTTTGTATGAAACAAAGGAGATATGAATACGCGATTGCTTTTGGAAAGGGTCCCATAGTTCAACCCAGTCTTTAAAAATAATCTGTTATACAGAATGAGGTTCCTTGTGTTGTACCTACCTAGTGGAAAATGGGAGAAAAAGTCTGAAAAACGAATAATTGATTACAACAAAAAAACTAAACAAAAATGAACACACGCACCCACGGGCACACACAAAAAATGACAGATAAATGGCACATAGAAAATACACTGTTTTAATACCCAACTCACTAAAGCTGATCACTAACCCACATCAACAAATAAACACGCAGTTCCACCTTTTAGTGGTTTAAATTCGGATTACTCTCATGCTCTTTCCCTTTCTACGCATCTTTCTCACACACTCGCAAAATAGATCCACTTGGCTCCCGTGGGCCAGTGGGGAGATAATGCAGTGGCAGCTTTGGCTAGTGGTTAATCTTTAACCAGGAAAGGATTTGCCTATCAGCTTATTAAAACTAGCCACGGTACCCCATTGGACTGATTCACGTAGCAGCTTGTCTGTAGCTAAAATAGGATTGGACTACAGAACCATTGTTCACTTGAAGTGAAGCAGATGTTTTGTTTTAAATAAGATATGCCCACTTGGATTAAGCTTCCTTCTCGTGTTGGCCGCATAAATAAGGCTGCAATCCACGACAATCATTTGGCAATAAAGTTGGATAAAAATATTCTCATTCAACAATCCTGTCGATTGTTGACTTTTCACACTGTAAAGTACTTGATGTACAAATACAATATGTGTACTGTACCGGTTATTCAAGAAACCTGTTTGAAGGATTTGAATATTAATTACTATAGTTCATACAATAAATGTATCAATTTAGAAGATTTACTTTAATGACAATGTTAAAAAGACATTAATTCCAGGTGTTTTCTGACTATACCTTTTTTCTGTTTCCATTTAGCAAAATTTAGTATTATAAATTCAGATTACACAAACTGATATAGACATTGAAAAAGGACCACAGAGGCTTTGCTCGCAGGGGAAAAAACAACTATTATTTCAGTTCAGCTTCCTGAAATTAGCTAGTGTTAAGTAGCTCAGTCACTTATACGAGGGGGATTTTGGAGTTAGAGTGATGAGAACATGTCATCCGTTATGGCTGACAGCCTTGTTAGGCGTACTGACAAGGATGTCCGAGCGAGGCGGGCATGTCAGATCACTTCTCCCTATAAGAGCTGTGCAGAAATACAAGCGATGCAAACCCTTTAAACTGGGACAAAGAGTAGCCTTTATGTCTCCATAATATAGAAATATTATCATTAAGTAAAACTACTATTGCCAGCCAGAGCAGATAAATAGATAGACATTCTCATTCACTCACTCACTCACTCACTCACTCACTCACTCACTCACTCACTCACTCACTCACTCACTCACTCACTCACTCACTCACTCACTCACACACTCACTCACTCACTCACTCACTCACTCACTCACTCACTCACTCACTCACTCACTCACTCACTCACTCACTCACTCACTCACTCAGCACAACAGGATAAACCTGCTCTGGTAGTTCCAGGTTTGTTTGACTTCAAAGATGAGATGTCAGGTCAATCTACCCTTGAGCGTGAAAGAACGGATGTGTCTGTTTATGTGTTTGCAAACACGCACACAACTGCAGGCGCATGTGTGAGCGTGTGCGTGCTACCTCATTTGCTTCGAGGCAAAGGCCAAAAATCATATCAAGGAAATCCTGCAACAGAAGCTTTGTGGCTCCCCAACTGAAGCGCGAGTAAGAAGACAAAGACTCTGATGAGAAACAAGGAAAGGAGGAGCGACGAATCAGGAACGCAGCCAGCAAGCGAGCGTTGTCTATGTGAAGGCTGTCATTATACAGCAGGGCTCCATTATGCAGCTAGTACTTTTGCCTCTGACCTCACTTTCCCACTTTCTTTAATACATATGAGCACACACATACAGCATAAAAGAGATACACAGGATCCATTAAGGTATTCCGGAATTCTTAAAGATATGACATGTGAGGGAAGAGTACATGGTTTTTACATACAATCTCTACATATATTTGATTGGTATATTCCAATTATTTTTTTGTCACTCAGCTCTGATGAAATCAGAAGATCACCAAAAACCTAGCAAGCAAGTCACCATAGTGTTTGAAGTGATAATTAGTCTAAGGTTACGAGAGGTTTAAGCGAAGTTTTGGTAGTTTTTGTGGAGAATACCAAGGCGTTGTGTCGCAGGTGGATGCAGTAACAGTACAACAAAAGGCGAGCAGCCAAAAAGGGGCTAGCTGGCACACAAAGATAACCCACCTAGAGCCGCCAACGGGGGGCTAACCGGGACGGATCAACGAAATGCAGCCGCAGCCTCGGTGAAAAACACGCAGTGAGCAGCCAGGCTCGACAAAAAGCGTAAACGGCAACAAACGCAAAGACCAGGAATAAACAAACCAAGGAACACGTTAAAAACAAGCACTAACCCCGGGCTAGCCGATCAGAAACCACAGTGAGCAGCCAGGCTAAACAGGAACTAACAACGAAAAGCTTCAACGGTGATAAACACGAAGCTAGCCTGAAATAAACTAATGGACACAGCAAATCAGGCGCTCACATCACACGGTGGGCAGCAAACCAGCGCCAACTGGGAGCAAACATAACAGGAAAGTCATAGCAGCCCCGATGGTAACGGGGAGCTGGTCGGACTTATTTGTACCAACCGCGACACACGGGGTAAAAACTAAAAACAAAAAGCCACAGTTGACTACCTCCAAGAAGAAATGAGCAATGTGTAATCGCTGTTCACCACACTCGCTGTCTGTTTCAGAGCTCACTTCATATGTTGTGTGTCGGGCAAATAAGTCCATCACAACACCAACTACTCCATTTTTGTTTTTCTACCTTTATATGTTTGCCCACAGACCCAAAAGACACATCCTTAACCATAATATTTTTCCTATTTTTCTTTTTTTTTTAGACATAATTTTGTCAGGATCATGTTTTCCCCTTTTTATTTTTGCTTCCACCCTTTTGGTTGTGTTTTTTTGTTACCACGAACAGAACCAACTTGTGTTTGAAAACCATGTACAAATGAATACCCTAAATTAATTCGATCAAAATGTAAAATCTTGTTCCTTTTTTTAATACAGACGCTCCCCTACTTACAACCATTCGACTTACGAAAAACGGTAGATACGAACATTTTCTCCGGGATGTCTAAAAATATCCTGACATTGCTGTAAGTTAGATTTTGTGTTGTGTGCACCTTTTTCCGAGTACAGGACAGCATCCACCCGGAGGAAAAAAAACACGCTTCCTCTTCCTGGTTCATGTGTAAACAGGCTATACTCTATCTTCTGCACACTACAAACTTTGACATTTTTATTGTTTAATATCTCGTGCATCCATTCAATATGGTTGGTGTAAAGTGTAAAGAGGAAGCAAGCCGTTTCATTTGAAATTAAAGTGGAATATGGAAGCTTTTTTTTTTTTGGGCCACTTTTTACCACGGAGGAGGAAGTTGCCTAATTTTTGAAGCTCCTCTTCCAAAATCAAGTTAAACGTAACTTTATTTTATCTTTATAGAGCATATTATTTCATGAAATATTTATTTTTTAGTACAAAACAATATAGGTTACTTATACAAGCCTTAAACATACATTACATACAAAATATACCACTGAAGCAACTTAAGAACAAATTCAAATGACGAACGATCGTCCAGATCGTTCGTAAGTAGGGCAGCGTCTGTATTCACTTCATCTCTTAGTACTTCAGTCAGGAGTCAGTCAGCTATTCTCTGATTCCCTTCCCCGTTCCACAAGCAAGCCACTTGGGATTAGTTCCCCCCACCCTCGTTTTTCTTTCTTACCTTTTACTCCCTATAGCGATTGAATTCCTCACATCCCAAATGTGCCTGGATGTAATGTTTGTCCTATTCTGTTCCATTTCGATTCCATGTTAAAAAATCCTCACGTTTGTTACGCATTAAACAGCTTGTGCTTTCAGTTTTATTACTATCGGATTCTTTGCTCTTATCCAGAATTCATGAACTGTAATGAAAAGAATAAAAGTTAAATTAATGTAGTGAGTTTGCCTTCTGAGTACTAGACTGATCCAACTAAATTTTAAGGTGAATTGCTGCCGCCTTCTATTAGCAAATTTGGTAACTGCTTTGAATAAAGAAGTTATTTCTAAAAGCTGAATAAATAGAAATCAAAGTAAACTACCTACATGTGTTAATGGGATTTGCCATTTCTTAAATGTTGTGTTCCTTCAATGACGTCAGAGTTCTGCAGCAAACAAGTTAGATGGGACTACCTTGAAACTAAATTACTCGAGTCCCCCTGCACGTGGAATATTTTGCAACATATTTTCATAATTGTTGAGTGAAAAAATACAAGTTGTGTGCCTAATTGAAACAAAAAAATATGTCTGGGAATACCTTAAAGTGTGTGTGTTCTCAGTATTTCTCCCTCAGCTCCTACTTTCCTTTCCATGTCCAAGTTACATTGAAAACCACCATCAGTACCTCAACCTGCTTGTAAAAAAAATTCAACAGACTAGTCGGCACCTCTTCCCTCTCGTCTCCCTTTATTCAGAAAAACACATCCACTGAGATTGTGTGTCTTGAAGGGAAGCCTGAGCTTAGATGATTTTCTCTCCTCCTCCCAGCATCCAACTCAGCCACCCCGAAAGCGCCATTTCCTCTGTCTGTTAATTACATGCTGGCTGTGGTCAAGGTTGATATGTGTGTGTGTCATATGAGGCATGCATGGCTGCGTTCTCAGAGACACCAGCGTGGGCGCGTGACAGCACAGTCTGGTTACGCTTGACAACGCTGCTTAGGGTGCAAGCACACATATGCAGACATGCACACACACACAAGTAGCGCGTGCACATTAGAGCCTTCTGTCTTCTCTGGCTCACATGGTCCAGGCCTCAGGAGTCAAGCTGCTGTCTGTGTGGCTGTGCTCCCTCGGCTGCTCCAAGCTGAGGGGAAAAGGGGTAGGGGTTGGCAGCCCCCTGTGCTCCGCTAATGAAGGGGCAAACTTCAGCACCAATACAGCTGTTTGGCTGAGTGAAGGCAAGGAGTCTACTTTACTAGCTCATCCTCACCACAATTGTCTACAAAGCTATCAGGCCCTTTTGACTTTGCCTCTTAGGATCCTGCTATAGTGTAACAGAACCAATAGGGGCATGATGTGTCAGACTTTGCACTTTACCACTGTATGTACTTCACAAAATAGACATAATTTGTTTTATTTAATTTTCTATTGCTCCTAATGTGCCTCATCTCAAATGTTGAGATTATTTTAATGTATTATTTATTTGCTTGTTCCTAAAATAGACAGAGGTTTATTTATGGATTTATGATGTCTCTACTGACTGAGCACAGCGCAAAATAAGTTTTGGATGCATCTTTATTTATTTTTTGTATGAATCCGAATTATATTCGATAAAAGATGTATTTTCAATTGTACCCATTTCATTTCAATGTTATTTGCCACATAATTGAATACAACTAATGCTAAAATTCAGAAAAAAATAATATTAATCTGATTATTCAACTGATACTTTCAATAGTCGGTGACTAGTTGCCAAACAAAATAGTCATTAGCTAGAGCTCAACAGATGATGTTGCGCATGTAAACACAGATGAAGGCAGACAAGTAGAAAATATCCCTCTCATTGACTATTTCATAGTCCAAGCAGAAGCAAAGTCAAGGTGGCACTATGAGGTATACAGACAAAACAATTCACTATATTTACAGTTTAAATATTTCCAACATTTCATCTCAACACATTAAGGTTATTAAGGAAAAACAAATACTGACTATTTTGATTGACATCCTTATTAATTTATGAACAACCTAAACCCAAATAAGAAAAAACCTAAATGACAGCTAACTCAATCATTCCTCACAATACATACATTTTTTTATTTGGATTAAATACAAAAAGTCTGAGCAATACGGTTTATTGAAACGTTGAGAATTTACACATGTACTGCATTATTTAGCAAAATAATTGTTCTACCTTAATTACAATTTGGTACATTTGCCATGCTTGCTTCAGATATGATGTATTTTGTGTAATGTTATTTGAATAGAAATTTGACATAAAGGACAATACATTTTAAAATCAAAAATGTGATGTCACAACTAGGCTAATCTCAGAGGGAAAAAAACAGGTGGTTGCCACAGACTGGTTGTAAATTTACAATGATATATGACACCACTATGTGGATCGTCATTACCAAATGAGTGCTACATTCTGTTCCATTCCAACCTATTTGCCAAATGTCTTTTGTGATATTGGTTACTTACAAACATAATACAACATTTATTATGTGGATCCATTACATCGGACTTAAAAAACAACATTTCTTTTAAATTAAAGTTGGCTCCTTAACACCACTCGAAAGTAAAGCATATATTTCTTAGTAAATTAATTTATTGCGTTCTATATAACCGCTCAATAATTTTAAATCAAACATGCTTCAATTGTGACACATGATCTGGTCATTGGAAAATAGAATAAAGAGCCACATTATCAATAATCCTCGGCTTAAATATGAAGAGAGAAAATACAACCGAAGCTCTACCTGCGCAAACAGTAGCCAGATAGCACTAGTGGGACAACGTGTGTAACAGAACAAGCTCTGTGCATGAGTTGAGTAAAACACACAATATGACAGTCAGCTGATTGTGTTGATGTCACAAGGGTGAGGGATGTATATGTGTCTTTTGAGTGGCAAGTAGAAAAAACATGTTGAGGAGAGATAGAAGCAGACACCAATAGAGCAGAAGGAGTGACGATTGTGTGATAGCAGCAGAAAAAGCCTTTGTTAAAGCATACCCTGCAGTGCAATGTTTGGTTACACAGACAAACAGGATAGGAAGACACATACACACGCCTATACACTATACACAAGTGGAACATACATTGCACATTGAGCACAGTTACATTCATAATGGTGAATAGGAAAGAGGTGATGGCATGTAGTCAAGTATGGTCAATGTTGAGTGTGTATCAATCTCTTATCTAGTGTGCTCATGTTGCCCGCCCTGTTTGTTTAGCCTCTGCTTATCAGCCCTTGTGACAGCGGCAGCGGTGAATGCCGGCTAACACAAACCAACATTCAAAATCTACAGGTATCTAAAGGTTTGGCGGCATGAATGCAGCAAGAGTCACTTAAGGAAATGAAAATGATTCGTGTGCGGTATGCATTTATTAATTTGATTTGGTAATGGTGAGTTTAACTGGTTTTGAGATTGTTAAAAGTGGTGAGGTAATGTAGGCTGTTTGAAGAATTGAAGTCACTGGAAAAATAAAGTATAAACAACGTTATGGAAATACACACCTGAAAGAAACACTAATTCTCATCAGACAATGTATAGCAACACTTTATGTTTGTCTAATAAGAAAAGTTAAACACATTGAAACTATAATCTTAACTGCACTGCCAGCAAATATCTGCCACACCCTTCCCACATATAAATTAACGAGTTTTGCATGGTAGGGTGACATAAGGACACGTCAAAAAATAAATGAAAAACAAAAAAGAGCCTATCCACATGAACCTGCTCCGCAGAAGGTGCACGGAATTAAAATGTGGAACACAAAGCAGCACGTCTTTGACCCGCCAGAAAAATGTATGTTGAGTTTTGACCTGGTTTGATTTTCAGTCATGCCCATTCATTGTCCTACCGAGGGTTCTGAAGTAGGAACAATCATGGGTGTGACTTCCTGTATGACATCAGAAGTAGTAGTGTCAGTTTGTTTCAGTTGTTTGTTTCCCTGAATGACGTATTCTGAACTTTTTGGTTTCTTTTCTTTTCTTTTGAAATGGTCGTAACATCAGTAAGCATTTAAAAATACATAGCTTGGAAAACTTCACACTGGTGGTGTTAATAATATTAACCAGAGAACATCAGACGTACCTACACATAGCTATTTTTCAGACACTAACACTTAACAAATGATTCAAACAGATAATACCATACATTGACAATATCTACAGTATATGCCTGTGAGAGTGTCACGAGGTAAGGTGTGTGTGAAGTGTCTTGCTCAAAGAATCAACACCGTGGTTCCACAGAATTTTTTTCATTCAAAATTAAGACATTCTAAGACATTTTCAAGACCCCATCCAATTAAATTGAAGACCAATCTCGCACCTATACACTTGAAATAATTAAAAAAGGTACAAGAACATCGTGTACATGCAACACAGTGCAATTCCACCTTTTTGACATGTTTGAAATGAAGCGACAGAGTTCGCGAATTGACTTAACATGTTGCTGACTTCGGATTTCAGCCTAACAGGAAATAGGGTTGTAATATTTCCCCTTTCAAAATTTCAAAGCCTTAAGGTGAAATTTTATTCCTGTCTATCTCCAAAACATCCTGTTTAACATCAAAAATCCCAGACATAGCCACAGCAATAACTCTGGTGAGAGGCAAACACAAGTGGAGCCATAAGAGGGAAAAAAATCTGTGCGTGCTGGCCAAGTAAAACTTTAATTTCCTAAACATTCTATAGCGGTTTCTCCACAATCACACATGCACACCACATCGCTACGCTACCCTGGCACACAAAGAAAGCGGTTTGCATGCACCACAATCTGCATACCATTTCAGGACATTGCTTTGTAATGCTAGTCAAATCCAAGCGTCTTCCAGTAAAATATATTCTCTATTGAGGAACCATGCAAACCCATGCAAAAGTTGTCTCTCTCGTTCCTCCCTCTCTACTGCTCTACTGGCAGTGCTATTCAAAGCAATCAATGAATGCTGTTGATAAGGAAATGCAAAGTGGGTCACCTTTAACTCCATAGTTCCTTGAGTAAACAGTACGTGGAGCTGCATGGGACTGTGCTAATCACTCTCTAAACAGCGCCAGGTGCTGTCACCACAGACAAACTGTCACCAACACTCTTCTGATCACAGCTGCCATTGAGCACCCAGGCGTTCAGCACACCGTCGGCTAGCGCAAGGCCACAAAGTGCACAAAAACCCTCTGAAAACATGTCGACCCGGGTTAAGGAACTTTCCCTGAGCAAAGTATTTATTTTAATGAGACTTTGCAAGTCATCTTGCCTTCTCATTCTGTGCTCAACTGTAAAATATTCTATTCAAGTATTTTACAAGACTTTAAAATAATCCTCTACAAGTCACGTAATGTCTTTTGGTGCAGTTACATGTACAAACAAAATTATTTTGACCAAACAAATTAATATAAAATGGTCTAAGCATCGGCGGCACAGCGGCTGAGTGGTTAGCGCATCTGCGGCACAGTTCTGAGGTTATGAGATTGAATCCTCCTGTGCAGAGTTTGCATGTTCTCCATGTGCTAGCGTGGGTTTCCTCCTGGCACTCCGGTTTCCACCCCTTTCCAAAACCATACATGTCAGTTGAATTTGCCGGGCCAAATTGTCCCTAGGTGTTAATGAGCGAGTGAGTTGTCAGTCCCTGTGTGCCCTGCAATTGGCTGACAACCAGTTCAGGGTTTCCCCTTCCCACTGCCCGAAGATAGCTGGGATGGGTTCCAGCACCCCTGTCACCCTACTGAGGATAAGCGGTGCAGTTAATAGATGGATGGTGTAAGCATCATTAGGAGCAGATGTAAGAATAAAATCTGTATTTATTTTTCTATCACCAAAAAAGTAATGAATTTTAGCCAAAACCATTCTCAAGAAGTTGACATATTTAATCAAACTTCCATTTAGCCAAAATCATACAAACTTCAACATTTATTATCTTACAGACATGTGTACCAAAAGTGGGCAAACAAAACAAAACACAGCTTAATAAGTTTGTTTATCACCCCGTGCAATGTGTTGAAGCCAAAAGTAACTGAAAACAAAATGAAAATAATCACCAAACGACCAAATGAGAATCCATATTACTGTGTATTACCATGTCTTTACAAAACAAAGATTATGTTGTATTTTGGTGTATGAGGAGCAAGTATTTCAGCTATCTGTTCCATTATAAAACTGAACCACAAAGAGAAGCTGTGAATTTGTTTACAACATGCATGTGATGTGATGTTCACCACAAGTAAAAAGGACTGAGTTGTACTACTTTCTGTATTTAGTTTTGAAAGTTGTTGGTCCTGCCAATGTGCTGAGTAGAATTTGGCTAGCCTGATTCAAATTAGCTAACTTGATTCTGAGAGCAGCTATTTTTTGTATTAAAGTGATGATGAATAACACATGAACCATTGACTAAAAAGCAACAAATCCAAGACACCAAATATGTACTCTACAAAATATGAAGCTTAATAAATGAGAAATACTGCACATTGTATAAAACTTATCAATGAATAGTATGGCACAGTGTATGTTAAATGTTTTATGATATTGCAAAGGAAGTTACAGCAGCCTGTTAGCGCTTGCTTCCATTTTTTATGAAATGTATATCATCTTGTAAACAAACTGATTACACTTCAAGTTCAAGGACTGATCAAGTTCAAGTAGAGCGTCTCCTGAATCACTTTAAGTTCTGTGTCATTTGATGTTTTATTGAAGTTACAATATTTTTGAGAAACAAAACCAAAGCAAAACTGTCAATAGCGAACCATAAGATGGCTTTTTTAGACCACAGGTTCATATGGGAGTTGGTCAACAACAGTAGCTCATTTTCAAATGACCCATGTTAGGTAAGATAGCCTTGTAGAAGTTGCTTCACGAAGTAAAAAAACAATGAAAGTGTCCTGCTCACAACTGTCAAAGACGCAACTCACCCTCATACGGCCCACTTAACATGGCCTACTGATTTCCTGGCTAGTTCTGTTTAGCATTTGTGATACCTGCAAGTTTGCCCTCAGTCCAGTTGTGTGATGAAACTAATTAGGCATCCTGAAGTCTAGTGTGAAATATGCTATTAACAAAGGGACTGAGCCAAATACTAAAATATAAATTGTGCACTTGCGAATCCAGAAATTGACAGATGGTGTGTCCGAAAAATTGCAGGGTTGGTGTTGCAAAAGATACATGTCACATACAAATTTAAATCTTTACCCTCAACATGATAATCCAGCAGTCTTGTGTTTACCACCTCGTCTGGATGATGCCTTCATCCACTCCGGGAACAATTTAAGGGTCCTTACTTTTGATATTGTCCAAGGTTTCAAAAGAAAGGTGTTCCCAACGATATCATATTCAACATTCTGCTCTAGGTCTAAACACTTCATTTTGTATTTGTTAAATATGATTTGTGAATCAACATGAATACTATATTGCTATATATATTGTACATAGCTACTAAAATATGTTTTACCCATCTCTAGGCATGAACCTTTTGGAGAATACCGTCGAGTTAAGATGACATCTCCCATAGGCTTCAGTTATATATCACTCATGATTCTGCCCCATAAATGACTGCAGGGGCCAGACCGTATGGGACGTCATCTTAATTAGACAGCATTCTCAAATTGAAGATTTTGTAAAATACTGGAATTTTCTCTTTAACTTGTGTCATACAAATATAATATTGACAAAGAGACCATGTTTAGAATAGTGGTGACCCACATTACATTATTTGTAGGAAATCTCTTGTGGTGACTTTTCCTGTAACGATCAGAGTAAAAAGAGCGGAAAAAAATCACAAGGAGCCAGGTCTGAAGAGTGGAGACGTTGCTCCTGTATGGTGCATTGCCTTCTCAGTCAGATACTGATAAGGGCGTTAGGAACAAGAGGAAAGTCATGAAGTTATCCCGTCGCTATTCTCACTCCTTCTAACGCACTCAAGCAAACACAACATGATGACTTTTTTTCCCAATAGCCTGACTGACATTGAATGAAAAAACTTGGATTATTCCAACCGTCTTAGCGTTAGCTGTTGCCGCTTTTGGTTGTTGGTTCCTGGATAAGCCAGCTGCTCACTGCTTGCTTTTTGCTCCGACGACGTCGCAGCTCGGGATGACAAAGACAACTCATGCGGTCTTCAAAAAGCATTATCTTGTAAAATAATTGGAATATAATGGTGAATTATATATAGCGTCGTTATGAAAAAAACATATGCTATTTTCACACTTTTTGCATGTTTAAAGGTGTGATGCGTAGCTTGAGTCCTTAAAAAGTTTATAATTAAATATTTTCTCTCTTAAGTATGCACTAACATGGCTTAACTGAGTTCAAAGAGCCTTTATAAATATATTTTTACAGCACCTATCTGCTTTTGTGTGACTTTTACCCTTAGCGCACATTAAGTTGAAGGAAAAGGTGAGCATATGAGGGGAATAAATTGATTCCACACGTGTGTTCTAGTCTTCTAGGGTGAAAAAGAAAAAGTTTAAAATACAGTCCAAATGCCCAACCAAAACCTCAAAAGGACAAAAAAGGAAGACTTTATGTTGGAGTGTCCTTGGGCAAGACACCGAATCCCTAATGCCCCCAATAAGCAGGTTGGCGCCTTGCATGGCTGCACGGCCGCTATTGGTGTGTGAGTGAGTGTGTGTGAATGGATAAGAGTGAAGCACATTGTAAAGCGCTTTGGGAAGTCTTCATTGACTTGAACAGCGCTATATAAATGCAGAATATTTACTATTTCCATTTACTTTATTCAAGCGCGTCTAAGCAAATTATTTCAGCCAGAAGATGGCGTCAGCAAGAAAAATATTTTGAAGTCACGGGCACCAACTTTTAGAATTTGGGATTACCTTTAACAGTAAAGCACAAAGTCCCTACACGTGAAGCAACTGTTGCATTTGCTCCTTCAGTGGCCAACTAAAAAATGGTGCGCACGTCAGTGCATGTGAGTGCGCGAATATGCGATAGGGCGAAGAGTGGCATGTGCGCGCCACGAGAAGCAGCTGTTGAGCGTGCACGCGCTTCAAGTCAAGTGAAGGCGCGCGCGTGGGATGTGATTCAACACCGTCCACCTGCCACGCGCACGCATATGTGGGCAAACAAAACACGCGTCAACAAACAGGTCACATCCTTCACTCGAAGGCAGCAAATGGCTTACGGAGCGCGTGTGACTACGCCAGCCTGAAACGAAACTTGGCATTGGCTAGTGTTAAGAAATAAAGCTACTGTACACGGGGTCAGTTAGAGCGAGCCTCGCTTTTAAGGTTTGCGTGAATATCACAACAAGGAGAACTTGTAGTTCATTTAGGTGGCTTGTGCTAAGAGGAGAGGAAGAGGAGAGGGGGCAGGAGGGAATCCCTCGTGCTAATCTGCTTCTAAAAGACAATTGTCCGAAACATTTTAACGATAACTGAACTGCACAATAGCTAAACACTTCACACGCTACTACTATAACATTTGCGTACACTTCTTTGCTTCTCTGCCAGCGAGAAAGACCCCGTTTGTTCGAATGCCCTCCAGACTTCGCAACCCTTCGTCGAAGTCACCAACCACAAACACACACAAACCTCCCTCGAGTCCCCCCTCCCGGAAAAAAAAACCTTCGAAACAAAACACTATATTACCACTCACCGCAAACAGCAAGAAAAGGCTGATTCCGGGTGTAATAAATTAGTAACTTCCTGCCGTTGTCGGCGGGGGCGACGAGGATACATCCATCCGTCGAGTACTCCAACTTTCGTCGTCACGCAGGGAGCTCCGGCGCGGAGCGGAGGCGGAGAACAGAAGAGAAGGTTGCCGCCAGCAGGGAGCCGGGAGCCCGGGAGGCGGGGCTTCGTCGCGGGCGGGGACCGGGGGCAGACAGAAAGACAAGTAGGGGGGAGGGGGGGGCGGAGCTCGTGGGGTGTAAGCACCTGCTCCCCCTCCATTCCCTCTCCCTTAGCCACGCCTCCAGGGTGTTAAGCACTGGCCCTGCATTATGACACCCCCCCAACTACCTCCCTCATCCCACTATGGTTAGCGGCCATCCTCATCCTATGATAACTCCACCCAGCAACAAGCAAACGGCAAGTTTTAAAACAAGGGTCTCAACCCCAATCTAATTGAGGGCTGTCGGAGTTAAGGCCCAAATAAAACGACACCGCATCGGATTTCCTATAAGATAAAAACATTTCACTATTTTAAAATGTTTTTTTTTAACCTATAATAAGGTCTATAGATAAAATATAACTATCAATAATTGACACAAAATAAATCAATAGTAAGGCAATAATAATGAGGAATTAAATGCGCCATGCAGATACAGTACGTTAATAGACACATTTCATTAGTCGTAAAGTCTTGTGTGCTGTGGTTTCTCTCGCTCACTCACTTTCATCCCTGTGTCCGTCCCTTCTGTCTCGCCCTCTGTTCACTCTCTGTCTTTCTCTCCCCCTTGTCTGTCTTTCCCTCATCTCTCCCTCTGTCTCTTCATGTCTGTCTCTCTCTTTCTGTGTCTCATCTCATCTCATTAGCTGCACCGCTTATCCTCAGTAGGGTCGCGGGGGTGCTGGAGCCCATCCCAGCAATCATCAGGCAGTGGGCAGGGGACACCCTGAACTGGTTGCCAGCCAATCGCAGGGCACACAGGGACAAACGACTCGCACGCTCATTCACACCTAGGGACAATTTGTACCGGGCTGCACAGACCAAAGATTATCGCAAACTACCTGAAATGCATGTCTTTGGAATGTGGGAGGAAACCGGAGTGCCCGGAGGAAACCCACGCAAGCACGCAGAGAACATACAAACTCCGCACAGTAAGTCTGGTAGATGGATTTGAACCCACACAGGAGGTTTCCAAGACCTTAGAACTGTGCCGCACACGCGCTAACCACTGCGCCGCCGTGCTGCCCCTCTCTTTCTGTGTGCTTATGTTTTTCTCTGTTTCTATTTATCATCATTTTTTTTCTCTCTTCTTTCTCTCTCTGTATTTCCCTTACTCTTTCTGTCTCTACCCATCTCTTTGTGTTTCTCCCCCTGTCTCTCTATGTCATTGTCCCGCTTTCTGTGTCCGTCCATCCTTCTCTCTGTCTTTCTCTTTTTCTCTCTTTCTATTTCTCTCTTTTTGTCTTCCATTTCTCTTACTCTCTATTTTTCGATATCTTCCCCCACTCTCACTATCTGTTTTACTCTCTTTCTCTCTCTCTGGCTCTCTCATTCCTCTCTGTCTGTTCCTCCCCTGTCTCTTCCCCAGTCTCTCTGTCTGTCAATCTCTTTCTGTTTCCATCTTTGTCCCTTTTTTCTTTCTTTCTCTCTATCTCTCTCTCATTCTTTGTCTTTTCCCCTCTCTCTATCTCTCTTTCTTTTTTCTCTCTCTCTGCCATTCTCTCTCACCCAAATATGTCTCCCGTGTTTCTCCTTCTTTCACTCACTCTCTGTCAAGTCAAGTCAAGTCAAGTCGTGTTTATTTGTATAAGCCCTAATCACAGAGTCTCAAAGGGCTGCACAGACCAAAGATTATTGCAAACTACAGAAGATTTTTACACCACCCCCTGATCTAAAACTTACATAAGGGCAAGGAAAAACTCAGAAACCTTAACATGAGGAGAATGACGAAACCTTGTGAAGACCATGTCTGTTTCTCTCTTTCTGTATCTGTCTGTCTTCTCTCTGTCTTTTACTCTCTTTATATTTCTATATCTCTCTTTCTCTTCCCTTCACTCCCCCTTTCCATCTCTGTCTTTTTGTCATTTTCAGAGCTTATTTTTTATTTATTTTTCTTATCACGCACATACTGAAACTTGGCTGCATTGTGGCATAATTGTTACCAGTTTTGAGCCCAGTTCAACTAATTAGGACGGAGGTAGTATCCATTTAAAACACGCGCGGGCTGCACTGACGTTAAACTTTCATATGAAATAACTCAAATATTGTCTATAAAAACATTTTAAATACTGCCAAGTTGTTAAACATAAGGTGCTGGGCCAGATATGGCCCATCATATCGCTCTTTGTGTAACAATTGTTAATAACACTTTATTTGCCTTCAATGTTGTTGTTTTTTTAAATTCAATTTTACCTTAAGCTTTTTGCTTTTGATACAGAGCATTTCTAAACTCACTCCTAGTGGATATTGCGAAATATTTGACCACTAGATGTTGCTGTAGTGCAGGGCTCTCCAACGTGGTGCCTGTGGACACGTTCTGAAAGCATCGCATCAGATGGGCTTTATGATTTTCCAGGAAATTCGATTTCTTACTGGCATGATGTTTTACTGGTTGACTGAGCCTATTTTAACTCAACAACTACCAATTACAACCTGCTAATAACACAGTGACCACTTAGTAATATCATGATAAGTTGTCATTTTAGAAATCCAAATCAAACTGGTTGCCTTCGCTGCCAATCAGTGACAAACGTAGCTCTCAGTTTCAAAAAGGCTTGTGACCCCTAGTGTAGTAAAACCGAAAACGAGGGCTACAAAGCATCAGGAAGATTGCAAACTATGGAGACTCAAAGTGACCAAACATCACCCTTTTTCCTCTTATTTTTTGACCAGCCTTTAACAATAATTTTGTTATTTGGGGGTATCATTACAAGCAAGAAGATGAACAATCATGTCAACTTCCTCTGTCTGAACTTTGTGTTATGTAAAATAAATACATTTCAATTGAAAATTTAAAATAAATGTATCCACGTATTTTAAAATATTTGTTTGTATTGAGTTTCATGAAGAATTGCCTATTACATGTATTCAAATCAACATTATTTTTAAACGAATACAGTTTCATTTACCACTAGGGGGTGTGATATAATACACAATGACTATTTAATGTCCAAACACATTTTAAATTACACATTCCAAATAGAAGTGTGTGGCTAAAGTTTGATAAAGAAAAAACATAACAGCCCCAATTGAATTACCAAAACGCACACAACAACAAGTATATATATATATATATATATATATATATATATATATATATATATATATATATATATATATATATATATATATATATATATATATATATATATATATATATATATATATATATATATATATATATATATATATATATATATATATATATATATATATATATATATATTTTTTTTTTTTTTTTTTACAAAAGGTACAATAATGAAAAAAACTATGACACTAATCCCCACAATCAGTACTGGTTACATTTATTAGTCATAGTACAATCTTATCTTCAAAAAGAAAGAATTTCACACAATCTAAGGTCATACAATTTAGGCCAGTCTCCAAGCACTACCTTATTAATATTTGCCATTTATTTCCTGATATTCTTTTGTATTTCTTTTATTACATGTTTATCCTGGAGTGCCACACCTAATCCCGTTGTAAACAATGACAAAAAAATATTTCTATGAAGACACTTAAAAAATGACTTGATCACCTGGCGCCAACGTGAGCCAAGAGTCCATGTGAAATTTACAGTTTTATTTGAGGACGCATGTGTGCAAGGACATTGACCTTTTTGTTTGGTTAAATAATTATTTTTCATAATTAATTTGCTTGCATATGACTGACTGCAAAGAAGAGTAATTCAACAAATCTCCACAAGGGGCCAGCCACCGACTAAGTGCAAACAGTGAAGCCTGAGATGACAAAACATACAATTTAGCAACCCCTTTCTGGTTTAGCAATGACTTCACTGTGGATTAGGCTCCACAGATTGCACTATCAAAGCCTCCCTTGTAAACACTAAAGACATTCAGTTCTTCTAAACCCAGGGATAGATACTTGGATTAAATAGGCTCTGGTTGAGGAGGATGAAGGATGATGCATTCTTAATTTTGTTATATTAATTAGGTATACAGAACAAAGTAGTACTCCTGCAATGGCTTGCATGAAGAAAATTGTGAAAGTGCTTACACTTGACACTTAAAGACATTTTTTTTTTAAATTTTTAACTCACCACTGAAATTGAAAGGAAAAATCCACAGATCAAAACCAATATCAAGTATACACAGGGTAGGAGTGGTACTTTGAAAATGTAATCCGATACAGTAACTAGTTCCCTGTTGAAAAATGTCATCCGTAATCTAATCTGAATACCATAGTTTTACAGTAATGTGACTTTTTCGAATATTTTTGTAAAAATAGGTGCCTCCATTGAAAAACAACGTGTACATCGCAGTTCGAGACCAGGTGTAAATATATTTTGGCCTGAAGAGGGATGAGCACCATCATGCTGTACTTGCCCAAGACACATCACAGGAAATGGTGCCCCTACGACCCGAGTGGTTAAGATCCAATCAACCAACCAATAATCTATAATATAATAGTCATCATCCATCCATCCATCCATTATCTGCACCGCTTACCCTCAGTAGGGTCGCAGGGGTGCTGGAGCCTATCCCAACTATCATCGGGCAGTGGGCAGGGGACACCCTGAACTGGTTGCCAGCCAATCGCAGGGCACACAGGAACAGACAACCCATTCGCTCATTCACTCCCAGGGACAATTTGGACCGGCCAATTAACCTGACAAGCTTGTTTTTGGAATGTGGGAGGAAACCAGAGTGCCCAGGGGAAACCCACGCAAGCACGGGGAGAACATGCAAACTCCACAACCTCAACCACTGCGCCGCCGTGCTGCCCAATAGTCATCATATGAATGAAAAAAAAGATACAAGAAAATAAATATTACTAATGACAAAATTAAAATAGGGGGTAGCTCTGAACTAATGATCATCTATATCAAACTGCAGGGTGTCTATCTATGATAATAAGGGTTGGCATGTCTCGTGGAAGGCCTGGGATTACTTTAGATTATGTTTGGATTACTCCAATACCAAATATGCTGACAAAAGATACAGTAAACGTACTATTGATAAAATTCCTAAATTCTGTTAAACATAAATAAACAATGTAACTTTGAAAAATAATTGGAGGAAACTAAGGTCAGGTAGTTGCTTGTAGTACTAAATATAGTGCTCACATTTTAACCATGTAATATATTTTACTAAGGAAAATACTGAAAACTACAAAAAAGTGACATTTCCACTCACTAAAAGCATTTTTTTCATTGAGCAACTACACTAACAAAGTGTTGTGCTGCCTGCGTGTCTGTGGAGTGAGCAGCAATGCCGGTCTGCTTATTTACAAATATGGACATGAAGTAAGATCCTCACAACATAACAATACAGTGATCATACAGTGGATTTTGAACAGCAATTAACTGCAAATACAAATGTTGTGACCTTTCTCAAGAGTGTGTGTATGCACTTGTGTAGTGTATGATAAGAACTGTGAGTATTGTCTTTCATCCACTTGCCGCTGTGTCTCTCACCTCTGTTTAACCTGCCCGCCAGTGAGAGGGCACAGGTATGGTGTGTTACAGTTTTGCTCTGCCATGCACCGTCCGTGCGAACGTTTGGACAGCTTTCTCCTCACTGACCTCCTGTTGATGGCTTGGGCTCATGTTCACGTGTAGCAGTGAACTTGCTCTATCCAAACAGTAATCCCTAGCTCTATCGCGGTTAACTCATTGCAGTTTTGCAAGTTGTGTTCTGCATTCTGATTGGCTAAAACATCGCCCCGCCCCTTTTCTGCCTGCACCTGCCTGCAAATTAGTTGTATTGTGGTCTAAATTGTACACTTATGTAAAACAGCTTGACAAAAGTACATTATGTATGCACAAATATTTTCCAACTTCAAGTTTCTTTAAAAACTTCATGTAAGCAAAATGCTCTGGAGCGACAGAAGCACTGGGGATCGGGTTTAAAAGGCAGAGGAAAATGCCCTTAATTGCCAACAAATTTGGACTTATTCACCCACTAAACTTGCTCTGAAGCTGCATGTGGTTCTATAGCGCTCGCTCGTGGCTCCCTGGTGGCTCCCTGGTGGCTCTCTGGTGTCTCCCTAGTGGCTTCTGGTGGCTCCCTGGCGCTTTTTCAAAAATATTTGATAATGGAAAAATATATTGTTTCTGTAGGAGGGCAAGCAGGACACATTTTAATATTTTTCAATGAAGAATGATACAGTATGTGTTTCCTTCCTTACAGGGCTTGTATAGGGCTTTTGATTTTTTTGCAGCTCCAGATATGTTTTGTTTTTGTTTTGTTATTCTAATATGGATTTCATCATTTTGGCATGCCGACTGGAAAGTAAATGCAAGTTTCCATAACGCCATGATAGCGACAAAGAATCAAGTGAAGTAAAGTGGATAGTGCCCATAATCAATACAGTTGTGCAATACAGTAAAGAAATTATTTTTCAATTATAATTTGATAGTCCAGGAGATAGTTGTTAAAAAAAACTTTATAAAGTACAGTGGCTTTTTTTGTTAAACACATATCCTAGCTTGTCAATATGGGTTGTTTGGTTTCAATGTATAATAGATTATCTGACATAGAAATAAAAAATAAAATGTTTTTGCTTTGCGGGTTTTGACTTTTGCGAGACCTTTTTGGAATGCAATCCAATTTTAAAAAAAGAGGCATTACGCTATTTTCCAAATTTTATGAAAATCTTTGCCTACTCAACTCAGTTTCATACGTGACTACTTGCTTTCCACAATGTTAACATTCCTCCTTATCTCAGCAGCCTCGAGCCTGGCCACTTGCCCCCCACCCTTACTGCCCTATCCCTCTCTAACTCAGCTGCAGACCTGGCCCAAGGCATCGTTTCCTTAATTTAATAAAGGGGCTTAAGCTTTTGAGAGGCTTCTGAAGGATCTGACTGCTTTTACATTCATTAAAATCTACCAGCCACTGGAGACAGAGACAGCATGGCTGCAGAGAAGTGGAGGCAGAAACGTTGTACTAATTATTACATTTTCACCCATTTGCCTCTGCTGAAAATATGACAACACCCTCACTGCATCCCCAGGATGCCTCCTTTACCTCCTTGAACTGCCTCCCTCACCCCCATTATTTCGAAGACAAGTGGTGGCAGCTCTTTGAGCATTCACCACAGGGGGACAGCTCTTTATTAATGTGGTTTTCGTTTGAAGTAAAGATGGCCAGTTGGTGATAATGTTTTCGTAAAACGTATATAAACGTATATATATAGCAAACCCGGGGTACGGCGCCCGCCCCGAGACTGGGAGGTTGCTGGTTCAAGCCTCGGCCGGGTCATACCTAAGACTTATAACATTGGTACTCATTGTCTCCGTGCTTGGCGCTCGGCATTAGGGGTTGGAATTGGTCACCTAATGACTCCCAACACATCAGTTGGGTTGAGCGAGGGGGCTGGGAATTCCCTCCTCTGTATCAATCTCCCAGAAAGAGTCAAAAATGTGAATGTGTTCTTGACTCTAGCCACCTCCCACTAGGGGGATATGGCTCCGGTATATATACAATATATATATATATATATATATATATATATATATATATATATATATATATATATATATATATATATATATATATATATATATATATATATATATATATATATATATATATATATATATATATATATATATATATATATATATATATAATTATAATATTAATTCATTCATTATCTGCATATCTGCACCGCTTATCCTCAGTAGGGTCGCGGGGTGCTGGAGCCCATCCCAGCTATCATCAGGCAGTGGGAAGGGGACACTCTGAACTGGTTGTCAGCCAGTCGCAGGGCACAGAGAGACAGATAACTCACTCGCTCATTCACAACTAGGGACAATTTCAACAGCCAATTAACCTGAAATAAATGCTTTTTGGAATGTGGGAGTAAACCGGAGTGCCCGGAGGAAACCCACGCAAGCACGGGGAGAACATGCAAACTCCACACAGGAAGGTTTGATCCCATATATAATAGGGCACAGCCATTTTAGTTTTTTTTAGTGATGTAATGATGTAATTGTGTATTAATTATTTTTGATTTTTTTTAGACAATGAGCACACACGTCACATGTCACTGTTCAGACGAGTATGGCTTTTGGCCGATATTCACGTATGCTCATTGGCTAATTTTGTAAATTGCTTTTAGTAAAATTACAATGTATCCACTAATATATATATATATATATATATATATATATATATATATATATATATATATATATATATATATTTGTAAAACAACAAAAAATAAAAATAGTTGTTCCATACAAGAAAAATGATCTACTAGTGGAACAAGACTTGTTTTTAGTTGCTGTTGTTTTGCATTCTTGACTAGATACCGCCCCATATCTTACTAGTTCAGGGTTTGAATCGAGTTTGCAGCCTACCTCTGTAGAAGTTGCATGCACTCTGTGCCAGTAAGAATGCTCTCTCCATATTTGCTATTCCTCATTCTTCAAACTTCTGAGTAGATTAATTATGCTTTATTTGTGTCCCACTATCTTCTGACAACCAGTTGAGTTAAGGGTGTAACCTGCCGCTTGCCTCGACACACCTGGCAGAGGCTCAAGCACACTAACCAAACCAAATTGATCTGTCAGGTTGATAAATGTTCACTCTCGAGTCATCCAAAGCCAGAATACAGATTTTACAATAATTGTCTTACACAGACTGCTATCTTAACAGTGCTATCTTTTTAAAAGCATGATTCCTGATGCAGCCTGCGGCCTCTATGTGTGTATGTAAATGAATATTTGCGTTGTTCTGCCTGGGTAACTGGGTAGGCCACTGTATGTGCTCTACAGTCATCCATGGCAGCTAATAAAGGTAATTAACATGCTGATTAGAAGTTGAACCAACAGCAGGGGAGGAGCTAGGCAGAGTGACAGGTTAGACAAGGAAGTAACTGGAGACAGGAAAGGCGTCAATTGCTGTTTATCTCTGCAACAAGGGGCTTTTTGGGCTCCAATGTGCATGAATACTTATCAGGAATTTGGTGGAGTCTCATGCAATAATCTGCCTTAAATCTACTTGACATCAATGGAAATATGCTTCTTATCTTCCCTCTCCTACCTACGTAAACATATACAGATGTAGGAACACATGGCATGGGGGGAGGAAAGCATAGCTGGGAACAAGAAGGAAAGAGGGATCTTAAAATGGGATGTGGCCAAACCAAAGGAAAAGGGAGGATATGAATGGATTGAACGTGTTTGGCTCAGCTCCCTCCTGTCTGCCGGTGTGTGCGTGGGAGCGATAGGGAGGGTGGCGAGGCCTATTCCCAGACATGGTGGTAATAGGCTAGGGGGAGCTGAGATGTGTCTGAGCCACTGACCTGCCCATTAGCTCTCTCCACTCCGTTAAGCCCTCACATCGATCACCCAGCCGCACATCATTGATCTGGAAAAACAGGCACACGTGCACCACAAACCCCGCCACCTTTCAGTGTAGTCATTGTGGGTGCGTGAGGAAGAGGTTGAAGATGAGCGTGTGCAAGGCTTTTATTTCCACGGATGAGATCAATACTCTTCATTTCTCATACAGAGGGATTGAGGGACTTTACAAAGGAAACAAGTATGCTGTTGTGTTTTTTGATTTAAATGTATCCAATCATTCCTCTGCTGTGGCAAAAATAAGCAATGCACGCTCTTCTATCAGCCATGTTTGGTGGCGGCTAATTGTTGGCTGTCAGTGCAAATGTTCACCGGCAGCCTTTTGACCCTCCCGGCATTTTGCCCATTGACGTAGAACGATCACACGCTTAGAGACATCAGCACTGCTTGCATATGGGTTTAGGCAGTAGATTGGTCCCAGGTTTGGATAAGATGCAGGAAATGAAGGATGAAGAAAACATAATGAGGGTACAGAGATAAAGTAGGGAAGTTGATGAGACACCAGCGGTGGGCATACTTCTCTGCTGGCCTATTATAATTTTTTTGGGCCTTAATCATTTTGTGTCCATGAATACTTATGAAATAATTCCAAATCGTCAGTTTCCATTCGTTGCTTTTTTTCCCCTGCTTGCGCTGCTTTCAGATGTGTGCTTTAATATCCAAGCATTTAACCATTACTTGTTGCCAAGGTCAGGAATCTAACCAGAGGCCTTCAAAATCAGTTCTGCAAGCCCTTAGGCATAACAAAAGTGTAAATCAAACTGAGGGTTTGGCCAATCAGATTCCGAGTTAGCGACACCATGGCTTTCTAGAAAGTGCCATAAAACGTCGGCGGTTTCACATATTATGTTTGGCTCTATTTCAAAATAAGAGTGTCATTTGATGCGGTTATTATTGCTCCATTTTTATATGTGTCACATCAGTAGCTGCACTGATTGTTTCATCCATCCATCCATTTTCTGTGAAGCTTATCCTAACTAGCATTGCTGGACGTGCTGGAGCCCATCTCCGCCAACTTCGGGCAGTGGGCAGGGTAGACCCTGAACTGGTTTAAGAAATTTGAAAATGTTATCAATAGAAAATATTTATTCAAAAGAAAGGGGTGTATTATATTGGTGGTATTTGTTTTCTAACTTAAATTCATTAATATGATGAGCGTCATTTTATACATAATGAAATAGTTATAGTAACAACATGGTACAGTGGAACCTCGGTTTTCGAACGCGTCTCAGTTCGAACAAATCGGTTCTCGACCAAAAATTTCGAGAAATTCTTGCTTCGCTTTTCGCTCAATAAATCGGAATTTGAACGCCGGTACGCTAGGGGCGATGCTGAGCGGCGTACGGGTGTAGATTGCCCCCAGCCCTCGTGAAGAATTGTTGTCACGTGACCGCGCACTTCTTTTTGCTTTCGTTTTTAATATCGGTGAACGTGTGAGTGTTTTAACCCCTAATTATGCCTCGGAAGAAGGTCGGTGCAAGCAGCAAAGTTGCTACAGGTGAAAAATAAAGAGTAGTGCGTACAACTATTGCATTTAAGAAAGAAATAATAGCAAAATATGAAGAAGATGTGCGAGTTTCCCTTCTTTCGAGGGAATAGAGCATGGCTTCTGCAGACCACCACAAAGGTAAGAAATCCTATTCATAAATCTTTTCTTTATCCTTTAACCGCTTACCACTTGTTGTGGAGACCCCGGTGCTAAATGGCGTGTAAACGACCTGATTTTTTTTTATTTTTACACGTTCATGTTAGCGTAATCTTACGGACGGAAGATTACGCTAACGCGAACGTACGATTAGCCTGGGTTAGCTTCATGTTTACGTTCATGGTAAGCCTTCAAGGATTTGGAACGGATTAAAATGATTTTACATTACTTTTAATGGCAAAACGATTTTCGGTGATCGACCAAATCGGTTTTCGAACAGGGTTCTGGAACGGATTATGGTTGACAACCGAGGTTCCACTGTAATAACATAAGAGTGGTTCTTTCAGAAATGCTTATCAAAATGCCTTGCTTCAAAAAGTTTGGTGACCCCCAACCTTTGTGCAGATTCAGCAATCAAATATGATTATTTACACCACTTATAAAGATGTAAATTTCCACACAAACAACAATATAATACAATATACAACGGCACATTTATGGATTCCCTTATAACAGCTAAAAAGATGGTGAAAGCAAAATGACGCGCTTCCTCATTAATTAACAAAAAAGCAAAGTCTCCTGCCACACTCTGCTGGACCTTAAATTTAACAAATGAGAGAGGGTTCGTGCAAAACTAAACAAAATCATTTTAAACGAGGACCTCCCCGTGTTCCGATTAGACCGATAGGCTACGAAAATTACTCGCACGCAACTGTGAGCTGCCTCGCTGTTTTTTACACATAACAGTATAAAATGTGCAAGCGGGATATGCAGTTAGCAAACAGAATGGAAAGGGCGTGTGAAGCTGAGCCAGCATGAGTTCAAGCCCATGCTAATAGGGTAATTGCATTGATTTCCATTTAGCGGCTCCCTCTGATGTTATTTACAGCATTTAACCTAATGAACAAGGCCCTCTCTTTTCTCAGGTCAATGTTTTTCAAGCTGCGACACGCAACTAAACAATTACCTCCTTCCTTTTTTTAATCACTCGACTTTTCTGTAACTGACAAAACCACATGAAATAGAATTCGTCAACTAATGGCAGTCATGCGTACACGTCTCTGATTGTTTCAGTGTTGCACTCCCTCACCTTTTATCGAGCCTGCTGGTAGAAACACCAACCTCGAAGTGAGCTTGTTTATCTGATGAGCAAAGGTAGACTTGCAAGTGCTGCCTTAAAGGAAAGGGTTTGGAGGAAATTCATTGATTTATGAAAAACAAAAACAAAAAAGATTGTGCAATTTCAAATAACATCAGGTCAGTAAAGAAACTCGACTAAATGGTGATGACTCTTAAAGATAAAACAATTTACAAAGTTCATTAAAAATACTCTCCCTAAAGAAGAGAACCATATTTTGCAGCCTATTATTCGCTCTGAAGTATAAGTCTCACAAGGCCAAAAATGCACAATTAGGTAGGAAAAAACGTAAGCATCACGCTGAAATACGGTACAGTTTTTTCACACGTCAAACACAACACCAGTTTTTGTCATAAAAGAGGGGATCGTTAGTTTGCAAGGTAGAAGGAAACAAGGCTAGCCTTTGATGCACTTCCAGTTCAATGTAGCACAATAAACAAATAATACGTTTCATTTTTCTTACAATTGTAATGCCAGCCAATGGAGAAATGTATATGATTAGGTTAAAACCATTAATATGTCCAAACAGGAAATAAATCAAGATGTAAAACAAAATGTGTCATAAAAAGGTATGCAAATGAAAATGTAGCTGTACAAAATATATATTTCTGTAAGCTGCCAAGATATTTTTATGTAGAAGCTTCTTTAGACGATATGTTAAGGAACAGTCAACTTATGATGGAAAGATTTTCTGGATATTTTTGTTGTTAAAAACTACCCCAAGCTAGGTTTAATTAGCAGGGATATGTTCAACAGTCAATAAATAAACAGTCCCAATTAAGTCAACATAACAGGGTACTTAGTTTATAGACAATAGTGGCTCATATCACAACAGACTGTCCCAGTAAATGGATGTGTGATGCTTATTAACATGCAGGAGACCGGATGTTGCATTAGTGCTACATCAATGTGGTGGTCACGTCCAGAGCACAGACAAATTTCATCAGGATCATCATCACCTCCTTGTACACATCAAGGACTTTGCTAAGCATTTGCAACTACTATCGGAGTTGGCGCTCTGTAAATAAACACATGTCACAGGTTCAAGTTGGGTTGTGGATGGTATGAAATAAAACGATTAAATGTAAGATAATTATTACAGAAACAAAGTAAAAATGAGGCTGAGGTTCCAAAACAAATTCACCAAAGGATGCCGATAATTACAAAGGGGTGCGTCCTATAACTTTTGTTCACATGCGCTATACATTTGTGAAGCTCATCTTCACACATGATTCATCTAATTTCCATTCAATGACTGCGTGGGTGGTATTGTGGCTTGATATTTACACCATGGAAGTAAACGCGTGTGCAAGTGTGCATCACACAGAGTATCGAATGTTTGAATGAAACATATGCCAGCCTGTTCAGTTCATTCAATGTGCATTGCTTGATTATATGTTGGTAGGCAGTATTAAATAAACACAGAACGGTTTCTGAACAATTCTTTAAAAAGAGGTTATTAATCAATTTGATGCCACTCAAAATAAAGTTTACCACGTAGTTCAACATTAAAACAGAAAATGAAAAATAGTATTTTCGTTGTTGTTTGTGTATGGCTTTGACCAAAACCCTGCTAGTTTAATGGTAAAACATTCGAGCCCGGACAAGCAAATAAATAAAAGACGTGCTATAATAAATCTGCAGTACAATGAAGATTGGAACCAAACAAGTCAATATAATGATTTACACTGTTTATAATACTCACATTTAGTTTTCAGCAAGCCACTCACAAACTGTATGAGGCACATAAAAAGTCTTGATGCACAGAGCACAGACCGTCAAGCTGATAACACCCTTAAATGCTGTTTAATTATGTGATTATTATACTACCACAAAGGAACCATAAGTCGTTCTTCATTGTAATTGTTTCTTTGATTAACTATACTCAATACACCTTTTAACTGTGCTCTATTTAGCTGGTCTGGTTAAAGGAGCAAAGGAGCAGAATTAATCTGCTCCCTTAATCTCATATAGCTTTAATTTCTGTTATGGGATGTTGGGGCCATAAAGACTGCAGTTTAAAAAAAACTCTTTCCCAAATCCCGCCACTCATGAAATCTTGATAAACATTGTTAGAATGTATATGAATGTGATTCTCTGAAAAAAAGCATGGAAACTGTGCTGTGACACCAATCAGTGCAGAAATAATACATGAAGGATTCCGGCCAATTAAGTTACAAGGTTGGAAATGTCATAAGGAAGTTCTTTTGAGCTTGAGGAGGGTACACATCTAAAATAATTCCAGCATTTGTGCTTAGAATGACAAGTTACACACTGCATTATTTTAAAGTATTGCGACTTGTGACAGCAGCTGATACCAATATTAGCCAATCTTGTTTAGCCTTAAATTACAAAAAGAATAAAGGGTATGCTTTTTAGCATTTTCACCTCATGGAGAGGGCACTGTTTACATTTTTGCCATTCAGTTTGCACCTTGCAAAAGAGCTGAAAACTAAAGATTGTGGACTTTTTTCAAGAATATTATACTGAAACTAACTTTAGGACCTGATATGTAATGCAGGACAGCAAAAGCTTTGGTTATAAACCCTCCAGTCGGGAAAAAAATGTTTACGTATGTGATTGCATTTTTAGAATTTTCAGCTCAATTGGCAATCTTACACTTTGCAAAACAGCTCAAAACTAGAAAAAAGTGCACTTTTTCCAACACATTTCTGCAGAAACTAGCTTTCGGACGTGAAATGCAACTTAGGACAGCAAGCATTTTGATTCTAGGCTTTATGGTTAGAAAGAAAATTGTGTTCTTATGTGATTGCGATTTTAACTAGGTATGTATTTAACTATACACGTTGCATTGTGTGTTTAAGAGAAACTGTTAACAAACATTGATGAATGGATGGACGGATGAATGATTCACTTAAAAAAATTGTCTAAGCTGACCATAATTGTTTTTGGTGAGAGAAATCCTGGTTGATGAGGGGGCACAAACACGTTCAAATTGCAGATTTTCTCGCTAAATATCATCACTTGCGGGTAGAACAATGGTGTTTTGGTACTCTGCAAAATGAAAGGAGCACTTGACGTTCTTTGACAAACATACAAACATAGAGAATCTAAAGTTTCAAAGAAGAAGCAATCAAGAGGAGGGTGGAATAAGTGATGCTTCATGTGTGAACAAGCATGCAATCTTTCAACCTCCCTGTTTGCTTTCCTTCACCTCAAACTGCCAATTCATCTTTCCTTTTATTTTTAGCATTGTCAGCCTGTCCCTAAAACATTTTTTTGGAACAACTGTGGCATGATACAGTAGGTGTTTGGTAACACGCTTTACATTCCAAAGCAACATAAGCTATGGACATTAGAAACACATTCCGGAGCCAAGAACACGCTTCTCACTCCTCCGACACACTTTGTCTGCATGCAGATGGTGCATGTTCAAAGCCAGCAGGCCAGCAATGTGCATGTGTCACGAATGTGTGTGCGGGTGCACGTGCATAAGTGTTCTTATCGGTGGCATGTGTGAATAGCTGAGTGTGTGTATCTGTCTATGTGCGTGCTCAAGGGCTCACCTGGGGTGACGTGAAAATTAACACAAGCACATTTTACTGCCTTCATTTTAATTTTGCTGGTAACAAGACCATCTGCTAACCATCCTGCTCTGCACAAGAAGCAGATAAAAAAAGTAAGGGGAAAAATGTAAGACTGTGCCGCAATTACTGCCACAGTCCCTTACTCGTTGCTTCGTACTCTTTGCTGCACACAGTGAGGGGCAGAGATAACACCTCAAGGCTATGGTGCTGCTGCCAGCCTTGAAAGCGCTCCACATCCTCCTATCTTGCCCTCCGTGGTGCTCATTATGAAAGAGCAGAGCCAGATCAGAGGAGAACAGGGCAGCCCAAGGAATTGCAACCCGAGTCAAGGCTAACGGGGGAGCACGGTAGCTGCCCTTCACACCTCACCCACGCGGCGAGAGTTCTGGGCGCATGCCAAATGCCCGGACGTTTAAAAAAAAATAACTCAAACATTTCATTATGGATTGCAGTTCTATTAGTGTTAGGTCATGCATGCTGACATTTTCAATTGGGGCTGATTACCCCTTAATGTATCACCATATTAGGAGGAACAAAATTTTTGATATCACAGTAATACCAGAAAAAAGTGAAAGATATTGACCATAAATACGTGGATAGATGGTAATTAGGATGGCCAGCATTTACAATTTAGCAGGGAAGGTTCTGGTTTAACTGGTTCATCAGTTTTTCACTTATGTCCCGGCTTTAGGAGGCTCTCAATGCTGTGCTTCAGCTTTTTTTCATTCTCCGCTATCAAAGTACTTCTTTAATAATTCGTCAGTGATGCATGTAATTGACCAATTAAAAATTAATTCCACTCCCAAATTACTTCCTTTTCCCTTTCACATTCAAGTTTGCAATCTTATTGATCACGGCTATCTCACTTGCTGCTTCTGGGTTTTTATATTTTGTCCCGTCTTGTGTTTTGTAATTATATATATATATATATATATATATTATTATATATGTATATGTATATATATATATATATATATATATATATATATATATATATATATATATATATATATATATATATATATATATATATATATATATATATATGTATATATATTTGCTGTTATAAGCAAGCACAAACTGTGTAAGCCAAGGCTTGGGAACCCACAATGTTAATAGAGCCATATTGTACCAAACAAAGACAAAAAACAATTTGTCTATGTCCGCAAATATTTAAAAGTTGTGTATGAGTCTTTTAAAAAATGTAACACATGTGTGTATCTATATTAGCTATCTTAGCCTATTAGCGAAATAAAAGTTTAATGCAGCGCATCCTATAGAGAATGATGCACCCCGTGACTAGTCTAAGTTTAATATCACTACAATGTCAATGCATTACAGTATGTTTCATTTATTTGATGAAATTAAAGAAATCCAACAAAGGAATCAAATTTTTGATATCTTTTCATTTTGAGGATTCAAAAAAAGGAACAAAATGGAACATGCTAAACAAAAAGAGTACAATAAAACGTAGCATGCATTTACAAAATAAAACAGCAGCCTTTTGATATGTACATATATGCAGTTTAAGTTTGATGTCTGTGCAAATGGCAAACAAGTGAGTGCATGGGTAAAACAGAGCAGCATGTTCTTCTGTCTCTCTTTTGATCCCAAAAAATAGCCATCTGGGCTGAGTAAAAAAACTTAAATAATATCCCGAAGTGTCATTCAAAATATATACTGATGAAAATCATTAATCACTCAGTAAAAACAGCTATTTTGTTACTTAAAAGTGTGTTTATGACAGCATTGTGCTGTTAACCATTTAACTTGACTTTCGTGTTAAAATTAGGAGTGCGGCGTTAAATTGGGACCCTGACGCTTTAAAAGGGGCGGAGATTGCGCTCCCCCTGGCTCTAACAGGAAAGATGGGAGGACGGATGCAGGCGAAAGAGCTGATTTCACTCTCGTCTCAATAACACCCGGAGTCAAGTCAAGTAACATTTATTTATATAGCCCTTAATCACAAAAATATCTCAAAGGACTGCACATGATTACAATTACACCATTAACTGATCTTAAACCAACATGCGGGAAAGGAAAAACTCAAAACCTCAGCATGAGGAAAAAAGAAACCTTGAGAAGGGGCCTCACAAGTGGTAATCCCCCTTCCAGGATGACCAGGGTGGAATAGATTTAGCATTGAGTTACAGTACACAACATAGTAAACATCAAAAAAGCAAACACTAGGTAACATGTTGAAATTTGTATGGAAAGTGCATAACAGCAAAAGGGAGTTGAAATGAAAATTTTAGGTCAAGTGCCAGGGAGCCACTCTGGAGTGCTAAAGAGACGCATGCGGCTCCTGAGTCGTGGGTTGCCAACACAGTGTCTAAGCTGTTGGCATTTTGCTTGTTTGTTCTTATTAAGGTAGTTCAAACTTACCCTATTCATCAGTTCTTTGTTTTTAAAGTAAACTTCATTGAGTATTAGAAATTGCCTAAAATATCATTTTTCACAAAGACTTTTCAAAATGACAAATTGCTGTATTTTGAGAATGGGAGCTAATGATCACAATCCTACGCTCATATCTTCTCAGTAGAAATACGTGTAAGAAGAAATTTGTCGAGTGACCACTTGCATCTCAAAAAATGTCACTCATTTGTCAAGACATCACTCTGTACTCATAATAAAACCACATGCGTAGACTCACGCTTTACACTTAGTAATAGATTACAACCATGTATCTCCAACACTAACCAATTATTCATAAAGCTATGAAATATAAAATGCACTGTGACAAGAAACAAACAATGTTCTGCATGTATTTCACTCACATCCTTTAAGTGTGTTTGAGCTCCGGTGTGTTGTTACAAATTCTCTTTGACAGCAACCTAACAAGGGCATTAGCTTTTGGCTCCCACATCTGCTCGCAATGCTTTGAGCATGCAACCACACCTAAACAAGCTGATCAGAAAACTCTGAAACGTACTTGAGTACCATTTAGGGTGCACACAAATGAAGTTCGCCGGATGAAACCGATTACAGTTCGGTAAAATCCTACAAGTATATCTCAAAGCAAAAGGAAACATAAGTGAATGTTTTGAGGTAAGTAGTGGTTCGTTAGACACAGAACAAAGATTCCAGCCTGCGATGTTGCAGTTCAAATATGCTTTACATAGATGTTTATTTGTTCACCCAAACACATAATCAGAGTATCTGCACCTCAATTTAGATACACTTAGTGATTTATTTGTTTATTTTGGGTGAAAGACAAGTTAGCCTGCTTGCAAGGGCGTTGGTTTGGACTCTGCATTAATCGGGATGCAGCACATTTTTTCTGAAAGTAATCACTTAATATTAGTGGGGACAAAACAATGATTGCTTGATATTGGTTGGGTCGCATCCCCTCCGTCCTTGCCAAAACTACGCCCTTGCCTGCCTGATACATTTGTTACAAGGGTTGTAAAAGGTTTTTTTTATATACTGTACTAATTTGTCATCAATATTATATGTCAGATGTATATCCTTCAATCCTTGCAGTCAAGGGATCTTCCTGCTCATGCTAAAACAACTCCAAAAGTAAAAATAAAAACATCCCTTTGGCTGCTACCTTCCCAAACTCCACTAACTTGATTGTCTAAACGTAATTAAAAATCAACTTTTTTTTGTCATTATAATTGTGGCCACTTTATTCAGGGGCTTATTAAATCTGAGAGAAACAGTACTTCTTTGTTACTGGAAAATGCAAAAGGATACTAGTTTGACATGTGTTTAAGAAATAACATATAATGTTATTGCTATGTAGTTACTCTGTTATTATCATGTTATCAGTAGGATGTTATTTCTAGAGAGTGAGGCTCAGTAATGACCAATGATTAATGAATGGTTTAGGCAACCACAAAAGCATATTCCTCGAAAAAGGGAACCAGGCGATTAGAATTAGAATTTTTTTTTATTGTCATTGATAACAACGAAGTGAACATTGTTTACAACGCTTGCGGTTATCAACTTCGCGATTAATAGTTTTTCTTTTCTTTTTTTCTTTTATTCAGCCGGCCCATGTGCACTTACGGACCCCTTCCTCACTCATCACCCTTTTTCCATTCTCTCGCAGTCATCATTCACGTAATCATTATCACTCCAATTCAGCACGGAACACATCTGCCTCCTTATGAGCTCCCCTCTTGGTCCTCTGACCTTCAACTGCTGCTTTCCGTCGTCTGAGGTGTCCGCTAGTGCTGTTCTTAAACCTCCCTTGACATGATGCAGGAAGAGCGGAGTAGACATTCACAGGGCCAGGAGCCAGGCCACATCAATCAGCACGGAGTACAGCGCGACTGCGTGTCAGATCAATGCATCATCCTTCAACCGGTTCAACAACGAGATTGATGGTGGGGCGAGCTGTGTGCGGCGGGTTGGGGGGCTTGTTTTTCCCACAAGGCACTTGTGTAGCATGTCAGGAGAAAAAAGGGCGCGTTTGTCCACTGACTTTATGTTACTGATACCACCATGTCAGACTTTTCCCCCACAGTAGTTAGAAGAAAAGAATAATAAAGGCTGACACAAAAAGTTAATTTTTTTAATGTTCGCTGCGGTCATAAAATAAAAATAAAACCGTTTGCCTAAAAAATTTGTCAGGGTAGGTATGATTTGGTGACATTATTACTTTTAAACTTTTATGTAAGCTTTTTTTAAGTCAAGGTCATATTTTACTCTGCAAAGCAAATAATTACCTCAGTAGAAGAAATATGTGCATATTTAAATGTGTAATTTCTAATGTTGAGACGGTTTGACTGTTTTTAGTTAAGGGAAAACATTTACTCTTTAATAGGCAAAGCATTCTTATCCAGCAGATGGTAGATTGTTTTGCTCATTTAAAGCAGTTCAATCCAATCTTGGAAAAGAATGAGCAAAACTATGTACTTGTGCTGGGTGTACAGGATATTTTTCTTAAAATAAGAAACGCAGCATGGTGATTGACTAGTCTTCCATTGACGGACTCTAATTAGGATAAACACATCAAAAAGATTGAATAATGCATGAAAATAGGAAATAAAGTGTTTAACATTTTGCAATTTATTTTCTGTTAATAAGGGTAAAAATGTACAATGTACTAAATTAGCTAAGCAACGTGTGCATTTGTTTTTGTGCATGTGTGTTTGGCTGTGACCTTAGCTAGATGTACATTTGACACTGAATAGAGAACCCATACATGTATATATTTTTGACTTATGTTGCTGACAAACAGACCTGAAATAGTGTGCCTTTACTGCATTTTAGCAAGACAAACACATTAATAGAACCCCATATGCTGGTCACATTAAAAGTCATGGGAATGAGAGACCAAGCATCTAAATCTCTAACCCGTTAAGTTTTTGCAACAAAAAAAAGTTTAAGTACAAAAGACAAACACTTTGAGTTTAGATTTACACAGCACTATGGCTCTGGCACTATTTGTTTCGTGGCGATGAGGAATTCAACAACAGAGAATGATGGATCTATAATCCCGCACTGTCTTCTCATTACTCCTCCTCCTCCTGAGAAAGTCATCTGACCAACTCGGAGCCATCTATTTAGGCCACAACCATCATCTATCATCTATCACGCCTCGCCTCGCACCTATAAACCGCGCCGGGCCCTTTTTAAAGCCATGTTTTGGGGCCATCGCTGATCACACGGAGCAGCGGAATTCCGGAAGATTTATGCAAGGCATTGAAAAGGGAGAGTGAAGAGCAATGACATGTTTCTTTGGCTTTCTTCCTATCCGTTAAGAGGATGTGATGGGCTCTTGCCATTCCATTAATCTGTCTCCAGTGATTAATTTCCATATCCTGTGTGCAGGAGAGGCTGCGGCTGGGCCCCATCCGAAGGATAGCAAACAAACACACGCACAAAGTATGAAAGAAGACAGATATGATTAATTCAACGCTATGGATGCTGCCTGACCCGGCTTGCTTGCACTCTGCGTTAAAAATATCACGCGACATCTAGGAATTTTATACCCCACTTGACCATTTGCACCTCCTGCCGACACCCTGGAGTCATCTGCCTCTGGGTTTCTAACCTCTTTGACACCCACACAATGAGCTTAGGCGAGCGCTGTGGAGACTCAGGTATTTACAACCTCATTTACGGTGCTCGGCTTGAGTCGGTGGACTCTGGAGCTGACTAATGGGGTGACAGACCTGCCACTCCACATACTAGGGGTGGGTGACACCAAGATTTTTGGTATCGATCTGATCCACGATGAATGCAGGGTGGCATCGATCGATACGATTCAATACTAATACTTTTTGCTCAGCAAAGTCATTATTCAATAACAGAACCCTTTCCCCCCTGATTTTGTACAAGCATAAAAATATAGCTATTTCAATTCCATCAGATTCACGACAAAAGTCGACAGTCAAACCAAAGCAATGTAACAAAAGTACAAATATGACAATGTTAATATACAGTGGGACCTCAGTTATTGCGGTTAATGGGGACTAAAACCACCCGCGATAAGTGAAAATCTGCGAAGTAGCGGCGCACCTTCAAAAAAATTAAATAAATAAATAATATATATATATATGTATACATATATATATATATATATATATATATATATATATATATATATCTTTTTTATATCTTTTTTTTTTTCTTAAATTATTATTTTTTAGACCCGGTTAATGGGGACCAAAAGCACCCGCTAAAAGTGAAAATCTGCGAAGTAGCGACGCCCCTTAAAAAAAAAAAAAATCTCATCTCATTATCTGCACCGCTTATCCTTATTAGGGTCGCGGGGGGGCTGGAGCCCATCCCAGCCATCTCCGAGCAGTGGGCAGGGGACACACTGAACTGGTTGCCAGCCTATCGCAGCTGCAAATCACATTAGTTCTCGAAGCTAGCTGCATTCTTCATCAACGCACGAGCCGAGTTATCCACCGCTAAGAGTCGTACAGCTGGGTGATTTTACGTCCGCCAGGTGAGATAAAAGTGAGATAGAACGAAGTAAAAGTGGTTATAGTAGCGGGAGTGACGTGTGCGCGCTCCTGCGACAGGGGATGCAATTCTCGGCATAACACCGTTCAATCGCTCCCACGAGCGAGCCCCTAACCCGCGGCGCGGGTACTTTCGGGTGCGATACACACGACACCGACACAGTTACGGGGGGCCCGCGCACGTCCGCCGCCTTTCGCCCGCCGCGCGCGGACGGTCGACTATCGTCGCGCCGCGCTACTGGGGTCGTCGGACTGGCGGGCTCCCCCCGTTACGGGGGATAGCCCGATCACGGCCGCCGCCTTTTCTCGCGTCCGCCGAACTCGCTCCGTCGCGCAGCCCGGGAGTGAATTTTTTTTTTCTTTAAACCATTACAGACCGCGAAGCTCTGAAGCCGCGAACGTCGAACCGCGAAGTAGCGAGGTTCCACTGTACTTTGAACAATATTTTAAAATGAGGTCAAAGTACAAATAGTGTGAACTAAAAGTCAAGTTGAGATACTAATTAGCGCAAAGACGAGCCAGTTAGACATGCATTTGTAAAATAAGAAGTTATCATGTTATTGCTATGTTGTTACTATGTTATTACAGGGTTAATTATTGGTATATACATTCAGTCAACAAATCTTAAATCACAATTAACCAGCACTGGTGAGCTATTTTCAGCACAGGTCCGCGGGCACCTTATCTGACCTTAGGGGGGCACACTGGTGCCCGTGGTCACCCAGTTGGAGACCCCTGGTGCAAACAACATTATATAAAAACCTCTATCGGTATAAAAATAGAATACTTCTAACACATCTGTTTCAGAACAATAGACAAAAGAGAATCAAGCCAAAAAAGCAGTAATGTAACAAGTCAAGTCAAGTCAAGTCATCTTTATTTGTATAGCCCTAAATCACAAATACTGTATAACAATGTTAACAAGACAATCAGAATACTTTCCATTGCACCATAATTTGAAAATAAAGTCAGTAGTGCAAATAAAGTGTAAAACCAATTGGATCAACTTTGAAAGTTGTAATGTATGCATAACCTTACGACCCAAAACAACATTACCACAATAATAGTTGTAATAGGAATGCAGTATCAATTCCAAGGCAATAGTATCTATCCGATCCAAGTTCTAGCTCAGTATCAAAAAAATAATATTTGGATTGATTTGCCTACCCTAACCACATACTGCCTTAACACATGATAAAAAATAACTTAAGCTGTAAGGAGAGGAAGAACATTTCTCATCTTAATCTTGACTGGCTAAACACCAAAATCCAAATGAGTAATGATTGGGAGGCTGTCATATTAAAAGGCTTTCCCCCGCCCACCACACACACAGCAACGCTCATGTACAGTTAGTTGAATTTCAAAAAAGTGGGAAAAAAGTGGGGGGAGCATGCTGTTTCCAAATCCCCTTTTACCCTCTTATTGGGTGGTGCTGCTCCTCCTGCCCTCCTCTTCCTCATAAATCTTCTCCTGTTAATTACCCGAGAAACGAGAGAGGATTACGAAGCTTCCCTGACTAACCTCATCTTTCTTTTTGTGTGTGCTCGTTTCTCTGCCCATTTATCTGGTAATAAAGCAGAAGAAAAAAAAACTGATGTTCGAAAGTGTTCTTTTTTTAAGTGAGAGCCTGTCCGTAATTGATGTTGTATATTACTGTTGTAGGAAAGGCCATATTAATCGACTATTGTGCTTGCTTGCGTAGGTGTAAAACAAAATCTTAAACGGAGAAAATTGTAAGGGTTTACCGCTGATCCTTTTTTTAATTTTTTTTTTACATTTTTATATTTTCTTATCTTAAGATTTTTTTTACTGATATAAAAAAATCTCAGGCAGCACGGCGGCACAGTGGTTAGCGCGTGTGCGGCACATTTCTGAGGTCATGAGATCGAGCCTCCTGTGTTGGGTTTGCATGTTCTCCCCGTGCTTGCGTGGGTTTCCTCTAGGGACTCCAATTTCCTCCCACATTCCCAAAAACATGCATGTTAGGACAATTGTCCGGTACAAATTGTCCCTAGGTGTGAATGAGCGAGTGAGTTGTCTGTCTCTGTGTGCCCTGCGACTGGGTGGCAACCAGTTCAGGGTGTCCCCTGCCTACTTCCCGAAGATAGCTGGGATGGGCTCTAGCACCCCCGCGGCCCTACTTACGATAAGCGGTGCAGATAATGGATGAATAAGAAATCTCAAATAAAATATATCTCACTTCAAAAATAATTTTTCAAAATACCAATTGTAAGAAATATCGCTTTTTAAAGTACTATTTTTTATACTTTTAACTTATTTTTCCGCTAAAATAAAGGAAAACAAATTAATTTTATGTTTGACTCTAATTTATTGCTTAAAAGAAGAAAACACTAATTAACTGACAGAATTGTTACGATATACTGCTGATACTTATTTTAATAACAGTATATATGATTTTTATTGATAAAACAAATAATGGTAGGTAATACTATTAACATTTTCATAAACATTTTTAAAAAGCTTAGGGGAAGGAAGAAATGTTAATTAATTTAAGTACGAGTATTTGACTCAGCTCACTGTGGATATTTTTTTAAATGAACACAATTGTTATGGTATAAAGCAGATATATATATATATATATATATATATATATATATATATATATATATATATATATATATATATATATATATATATATATATGCTTTATACAATAACAATTGTGTATGTATATAGACTATATATAATATATGTAAGAGATGGTATATATATGTAGTATATATCTCATCTCATTAGCTTATCCTCAGTAGGGACGCGGGGGGTGCTGGAGCCCATCCCAGCAATCATCGGGCAGTGGGCAGGGGACAACCTGAACTGGTTGCCAGCCAATCGCAGATGTAGTATATATACTGGACTGTCTCAGAAAATTAGAATATTGTGATAAAGTTCTTTATTTTCTGTAATGCAATTAAAAAAACAAAAATGTCATACATTCTGGATTCATTACACATCAACTGAACTATTTCAAGCCTTTTATTATTTGAATATTACTGATTTTGGCTTACAGCTGAAAAAAACTCAAAAATCCTATCTCAAAATATTAGAATACTTCCTCAGACCAAGTAAAATACATAATTTTATAACAGCAAAACTAAATCAAACATTTGAAAATGTCCATTGATGCACTCAGTACTTGGTTGGGAATCCTTTTGCACGGATTACTGCATCAATCCGGCGTGGCATGGAGGCAATCAGCCTGTGGCATTGCTGAGGTGTTATTGATGCCCAGGATGCTTCGATAGCGGCCTTCGGCTCATTTGCATTTGTAGGTCTGGTGTCTTTCATCTTCTTCTTAACTATACCCCACAAATTCTCAATGAGGTTCAGGTCAGGGGAATTAGCAGGCCAATCAAGGACAGTGATGCCATGGTCAGTGCACCAGTTACTGGTGGTTTTGGCACTGTGGGCAGGTGCCAGATCATGCTGGAAAATGAAATCCTCATCTCCATAGAGCTTTTCAGCAGATGGAAGCATGTAGTGCTCTAAAATCTCTTGGTACACAGTTGCATTTACTCTGGACTTGATGGAACACAGTGGACCAACACCAGCAGCTGACATGGCTCCCCAAACCATTGCTGACTGTGGGAACTTCACACTGGATTTCAAGCAACTTGGCATTTGCTCCTCTCCAGCCTTTCTCCAGACTCTGGCGCCTTGACTTCCAAATGAAATGCAAAACTTGCTTTCGTCTGAAAAGAGGACTTTGGACCACTTTGCAACTGTCCAGTGCTTCTTCTCCATAGCCCAAGTCAGACGCTTCTTCCGTTGTCTTGAGTTCAGAAGTGGCTTGACCATGGGAATACGGCTATTGTAGCCCATTTCCCGGACACGTCTGTGAACTGTGGCTTTTGATACCTGGACTCCAGCTTCAGCCCACTGTCTTTGAAGCTCCCCCAAATTCTGGAAGCGGCTCTTCTTCACAATTTTGTTAAGGCTGCGGTCATCTCTCTTGGTTGTGCAGCGTTTCCGGCCACATTTTTCCCCTGCAACAGACTTTTTGTGGATATGCTTTGAAACTGCACTCTGTGAACAGCCTGCTCTTTGAGAAATTTCTTTTTGTGTTTTACCCTCCTGATGGAGGGTATCAATGATGGTCCTCTGGACAGCAGTCAGATCAGCAGTGATTTAGTTTACTGAACCAAGCTGAGTGTTTTTAAGGCTCAGGAAACCCTCGCAAGGTGTTTCGAGTTAATTAGATGATTCAGGTGATTAGTTGAATAGCCTACTTGTATACTTTTTCATGATATTCTAATATTTTGAGATAGGATTTTTGAGTTTTCTTAAGCTGTAAGCCAAATTCAGCAATATTAAAATAATAAAAGGCTTGAAATAGTTCAGTTGATGTGTAATGAATCCAGAATGTATGACATTTTTGTTTTTTTAATTGCATTACAGAAAATAAAGAACTTTAACACAATATTCTAATTTTCTGAGACAGTCCAGTATATATATATATATATATATATATATATATATATATATATATATATATATATATATATATATATATATATATATATATATATATATATATATATATATATATATATATATATATATATATAGTAGATAGCATATATATGTATATATATATTGTAACTAATAAAAGAAAATTTAGAAAATATAACTATTCTCACCTTAATGATAGCTTATAAATAATTAAAAAAATGAATGACATTTAATCATAAACAAAGGTAACTGCCATCATAAAATAGAATCGTTTTTCTGTTATTGCTCTTATTATAATCAAAAACAAAAAGCTAAAACATAAGAAAACAAGAAACACTTAAAATGTGCAAAACAATCAGCGAGTGTGAATGCTTTTCATTTTGTGAGAAGGTTTGGATTGCGAAACATGTGCCAAGGTGATCCCGTTGGTATGTAATAAAAGAAGGCAGCAAGTGACTCACTGGCCACTCCCTTCGAATCGCATGAATTATTATTCAGATGCTTGCGATGAAACTGTTGTGTATTGAAATATCTGTTGGCCTGAAGCTGCATGTCAGCGTACCCCATAGGCATTGTTGAGCGTGTTACGGAAAAAAGGTAATTACTCATGTTTACTAGTTACAGGTACTCCTTTTTTAAAAGTAATTACAGTACGTTACCACCAGAAGTAGCACATAACTCTGAAAGTAACTATCTAGTTACAAATAACCATATACACTTGGATTGAAGCCGACCCCCTAAAACTGCTTTCAAAAAGCCACAATAAAAGAAATATAGGTAAATGTGTACTTCTATCAGTGGAAGCAGTCAAGCCTTCATTTTTTTGGGCTGGCTTGTGATTTCTAGAGAGCTTGCAAACACTTAGCCGAGACACTCAATATCCATTTCATTTTGGCTTCTGACTACTCGAAGATTTGCTTCTTCATTTCTAGGTCCTGCCGAAAATCTTTTATTTTTTTTCCAGTCATAGTGTACTGCAAAAACAATTGTGTTCATCAAACGACCAACATTGAGCACACTTTCACTGTAAATTCTGTGCTCATGTTCTCCCTATTAGGTGAGTCATTTTCTTGTTTCAGTTTCTTGCAAAAGCCATGCCCCCCTCCTGACACGCTACCTACCATTCTCTACTGGAGACACACAACGAAATATGCTCAAAATACTGATCCTCAATGTCAGTATTTAGTTAGCGATAAGAAGACATTTTTCCTAATGATCTGCCCTATATATATATATATATATATATATATATATATATATATATATATATATATATATATATATATATATATATATATATATATATATATATATATATATATATATATATATATATATACATATATATAGACAGTATATGTATGTTACTACTTGGTGCTACATGTGTTTAATTTATTTGTTGATTTAAACTATTTTTTATTTTATCCTTGAATTTACAATGATTGTGTTAATCAATTTTAAATTAAATGTATTTTTGTTGCTACAGTTACTCAGTACTTGAGTAACTTTTTCACCAAGTACTTTTTTATTATCACTGAAGTAAGTATTTGGATGACTACTTTTACTTCTACTTGAGTAATATTATTCTGAAGTAACAGTACTTTTACTTGAGGAAAATGTTTGGCCACTCTACCCACCTCTGGTGGTTGTTACTCTGAGAGACTTCAGGACAGCTGGTGGAGTACTTATAAACCTCTGCCCACCCAAATGTGCAACCACAACTCATCTCAGTAAACATAAACGGAAGACGATAAAGAATACACATGCGTGCACGTCTGTAAATGTGAGTGAACTTGGAGCCATCAGATGCAGACGGGATTTAATTAGAATTCTCTAGTCTAATTTTATTAGTGGAGGCAATAGAAGATGAAGGCAATTACAGCCAAGCAATCTCTGCTGTTGGAACAATATATCAGGCGAGAGGTGACAACACACATAAACAGACTCACATACACATTCGGTTGTACTTGCATGCGGCTCTGTATTTAAAAGAGGTACTTTTACAGTCATTCCACACAAACGAGCCAAAGTGGGTGTCCATGACTAGAGTCAATTGCTTGGCATACGCTTTATACTCTGCACTTGTACATATGTCAACTAAAACTCAATTAACAGCCGAGTAGGTCACTGGCCCGCAACCATCGGGCCGCAGACCGGTGCCGGGCTGTGGTCAGTTTAGTACTGGACCGCACAGAAAGAGATCCATTTTTTTTTTAGCTATTGTTGTTATACTGATACTGCTACGTTTTAGACTGAACTTGAACATGTCGACAGTTACCCGTTGGGCGGTGCAACTGTCACGTTGAAAATAAGTATTCCCATCCGCCGGAAATACAGTGAAGAATGAATCACAAACGTTTGCGCTCAGAGCCAATCAGCATTGAGAATGGTCAATGCTGGAAAGTAAACAACTTGCCTTTAGCAATGGAGTTGGAAGATGCATGGATCCCTAAACAAAACACCGAGACCACATAACACCAACAAGCTTTTACGGGGTTGGTTCATTTGGTGAGTTTTAATTTTTAATAAATTGGCACGAGGATAGTTTTGCGTTAAATGTTACTATAGCGACCAGAGTGTGTTGCTATTAGCTTGTTCGCCTCACAATTTAGAGGTCCCGGGTTCAAATCCAGCTACCAACCTCCTTATGTGGAGCTCAGATTGCTTGTGTAACAAGCCAATTTTCTCAGCATGAAATTATTAAAAACAATTGATCTGCTCTTGTCCCCCCAAAAGCTTACAAGTGAATACTAAATAGCTGTAAAAACATCTTACTGATCACTAAAACACATTCAAAATGTTTTAAGCATAACAAATACAGTAATAAGATAAATAAGAGGTTTTTAATGAAATAAGATGCGAGTTTATTATGAGAGACCTAACAAATATGTGCTGCAGAGGAAGTTGGGGGAATGGGTGAGGGTGTCACAGAGATCGCGTACCTGTCAATTTATATGTTATCTCCATAATTTGTATGTTATTTTGATTATTTCACATTGTGTACTCCGTAGAACAATTTTCATAAGGGATTTTTTTATAAGAAGATCAATCTCGCCTTACCCATTTTGGCTCTGATCCGTATCATCTCTGTTGCGTGTTGCAGACGACAGTGTCATCTTATATTGCTAATATTGTTGCAGTATTCTACAAATCTTGTTTTACTGTGGGTAGGCACCCCATTGTGTTTGTAGGTTTTATTATCGCTTAATAAGGAGGATGTGCAATCATTAACAATGAGAGCAATTGGCGGCGGTTGACAGGTATGGGATCAAGAGACTGTTGATGATATGTAAGCACTTTTGAGGCTCAAGGTTTCATTTTTCCTCACGCTGAGGTTTTGAGTTTTTCCTTGCCCACACGTTGGTTTAAGATCAGGCAATGGTGTAATTGTAATCCTGTGCAGTCCTTTGAGACATTTTTGTGATTAAGGGCTATACAAATAAATGTGACTTGACTTGACTTACTGTACACTTAAAATAAAAGTTATTGTAACTTAAAATGAACGCACACTCAACTTTTTTTACAGTACTTTTTTTGCAAGCTAAAACTGGACGAGCTGATGCGGTTCAGAAAGGTCTCTTTTTAGAAGCCTCTGGGACTGTTCAAGAAAAGATTTTCCTTGGTACAGCGAGGTAGAAAATAGAACCAAAACTTGTATACCGGAACTCTCATATTTGGAGGTGCTCATATAAAGAGGTACCACTGTATCTGGACTTCACAGATTTCCACAGGTAAAAACAGGGAAAATGTGTGCTCAATAAAAGTCCTTTGACATTTGAGTTTTGCCCCATATTGTAATATAGTAATATAGTAATATAGTAATATAGTAATATAGTCTAAGTTCATGATTTTTTTTAACTATACTTTCTCGATGCAACTCAGTTGAGTGGAAAAAAGCATTTTAATGTGCATGCATAAGTGTGTGTGACTGGGACTCCCTCGACATGGCCAGTGGCTCGCATCCAGGCGAGAGTGCGGGCTACAGGTGCACAGGTCAGGGTTTAACAGCTCCAGGTTTACGAGGTGGCTAACGGGGCAGCCGGTTAGACGCGCCACCTACAACCTTTACGGCCGTGACCGGAGAGGTGCCACCTGCGGACTGGCGCGGAACAGATGCCACGTGTGGCTCGGGTCATAGCTTTTATCGAGGGAGAGGGAGAGAGTAGCCGAGGGAGACGGCACTCCATCATCGTGACTGCTTTACTGCCACTACTGCCATCTAATGACAGAGCTGTCAGGGCGCGCGGAGTGGAAGAAATGGCGGGACGGACAGCAGGGTTGCAGAGTGGAAGGGGAGTAAAATAGATAAATGGATACAATGATAGAGTGAACGGGGGGATAAAAGCTTCGAGAGGGGAGGAGAAAGATGGGGAGAGAAGGGTGTCAATTGCACAACACACAAACACACACCTATAGGCACATATACACACCCGAAGAGATTTTCAGGATTGATCCAGCTACAGCACATAAGTAGGAGGAAGGAGATTGGGCTTCATAATCATTACAACACTGTGAAGATAATCTTTCCTAACACGGCGTGGACTCGGCTCTTCCCGTCAATGAATTGACGAGCGCGGCATGGCTGCCAATTTTCAAATCCTTGACATACATTATCTTTCAACCCCTCCTAACAAGCCCTCAATAATCACAATTAGTCTGCACTAATGCGCAGCTCAACCTCTCAGCGTACATATTGATCAGCTCAATGTGACTGACTGTGTGTCTGTGTATGTGTTGTTCTCAAAAAATGCACACAAAAGAAAAGAACACAGTAAAACCGCAGTCCAGCATACTATTATTCGAGAAACGTATTGCACACTCTCGTTAAGATTGCACAAGCACCAGTATTAGCGTAATAACTGGGCAATGTTATTGTTTTAACAATCATGGAACAGTACCTTGATTCATTTAGCCACAGAGAAGTCAATTGAACATATACAGATATTACAACTAAATTTCTTAAAATTCAGTGCCTCTGCTTAACCATAAATGGTTAAATTATTCTTCCTACTGTATATACTTAGATCCAAGCCATATTTACAACTATAAAATAATGGAATCGGGGGGGTCAATTCATTTACGTGTATTTGATTGTGTGCCACCAGTGGCAGTGGGAGGCAGCGCGTGGGGAGGGAGCGTGGCTTTTCTAAGAACAACGAACCATTCCCAATGTGCAAACGTGAGAACAAAATTTACAGTAAAATATTCCTGGTCTTTTCATTTGTATAATTAATTTTGCAATACACCATGGCTATAAAAAACAAAACGACTTGGACATTATCCAGAAATGAAAAAAGAAAATGATTTGAAGACAACATACAAAATGGATATAGAGTGTCTCGGCGGATGGTTTGCAAGTGCTCAAGATTGCAAGAGCCGAGAAATAAGAAAGAATCATTGCTTTCCCAGGTTAGTGTACAAATTTTCTTCTACTTCTTTTACTATGTAGTTATTTTAAGCAGGTTGAGTGGGTTGGCTTTAATAGAATAGAATAGAATAGAATAGAATGGAATAAATTAGAATAGAATAGAATAGAATAGAATAGAATAGAATAGAATAGAATAGAATAGAATAGAATAGAATAGAATAGAATATACCTTTATTATCATTGTTACAAAACGGGTTGAACATATTGTGACAACAAAATTGGACGTGGCACTCCAGTCTCACATTTTACTGAGAGAATTAAAAAAAAAAAGATAAAAAATAATTTACACAATATTTACACAAGAAAGTGTGGGCATGTAGAGGCACTATATATGGTATATTGTACTAGATAGTTACTTTTGGGAGTCAATTATATGGGGGATAACACAATTACTTTTCAATGAAGTCACTCGTAATTGTAACTAATTATTTACTGACACTGGCCACAAGACCAAAAACTTGGAGCATGATTCAATGGCTTTATCATCATCGTTGATTCCCTCAAATTGTCTTTCGTTTTCCAGCAAGTGTGCCTAATGCAGTGACTGTGAGCCTTGTCCTCAGCGCTTTGCAACACGTACAAACAAAGCCCACACGAGATTTTATGTGAAATCACACCTTCAGAGGGAAGATGAATAAAGCGAGGAATGGGAGCCAGGTAATAATAGGAGCCCGGTAAGGAACCGAAAGAGTGAAGAGGAAGCATACGGCGAGGGAGTGACCATGGGCTGTCCTCCATTTTGAAGTGGCTGCTCCCTGCCTGCGTGCACCTTAGCCGGGATGTAAAGTTCAAGTGCTTCCTCTTGCCACCGGCATCTCCGCGTCACTTTCTGTTACACGCTCTCACTCTCTCGCTCTTCACCCCGTCCTCGATAACCCAGCACTCTTATCCCCGAGCCTATTAGTCTTTATTTAACCCCACTTTTTTTGCAGTTGTTGTCAAATAATCATGGGGAACGAGCATGTGTCTGACATGGTCTCCTAGGCAACGGCGGTTAAGATGGCAAGGCAGGCAGGGGCTCATTCAGTGACTGAATGAGGGAGGGGGTTGGGGGAAGAAGCAACATGCAGTGCTGAGTGCACATGCACGTAGAAAAAAAAACTGAGGTTGAAGGTGGATACAAAAACTTCTCCAGTGGTGGCCAGCGATTCAACCACGATGCTTTTTCTCTGTCGAAGTCACTCGTGATAGGCTTTCAGATATCACATCGGCTGGCACGGGACGCGGGAGCTTAGGAGTTCAACAAATCACCATCAAGCTTTCTGCTTTTAATTAATCTCTACTTTATTTCCGGCCCTCTCTCTTCCTTATCATCCTGACCCATCCATCACCTTGCGTTGAGAGAGCACAGCAGCCGAAGGCTGTGACCAATGTTGGAGGTGTTACTGGAAAAAAATGTAATTGGTTACAGTTACTTGATCCTTCATTTAAAAATAAATTACGTTATCCCACACATTAATGACACCTAAAAGTAGCATATTACTGTATATACACGCATTAAAGGTGACCCCCTAAAACTGCTTAAAAATTGCCACATTAAAGAAGGAAAAATGAGAAAATGAACGCATCAATCTGAGGATGGCGTAAAACCCTCATATTTCTTGACTTGTACAATTTAAAGAGCTTGCAAACTAATACAGCAGAGAGACGCCATAACCATTTTGTCTTCAAACCCCTCAAAGAATTATTTCTCCAATATCCACGCCCCCACCCAGAGCCCTGCCAACTATTCACTAGTGGTGATACACAACCTAAATATACGCACCCTGATATCTTATGGTAGTAAATACAGCTTGGATGTGAGTATAAACAGTAGGGAGGATATCTGTAGGGAGAAAATACCCAACTCATACTCTGTGCTTGAGGCGGCAACACCGTATCTGTATTCAGTTGTATTAAGTGGGTTCGTATAAACAGCGCCCACCCATCTTTGGTGTTGTAATAGGCATTGTGTTTCTGGAAGATTGAAGGTTGCGTGACAAAAGAAGACCGGCTAAGGAATCCAAGACATTCTAGGTCACTTTGTGCTTGTAAAAAGTAGCAGAGTAATGCACCATGTTGTAAAGATAGTTAAGTTTTAACATGTTATTAGTAACGCGTTACAGTACTTATTACTGAGAAAAGTATTTGAGCTCTAAAACCCCCAACACTGCGTGTGATAGGTTTTCTGACATCACATGGGCCAGTCAGTAGAGGGGAGCGCATGGGGGTTAAACATATCACCATCATCCTTTCTGCTTTTAATTAATCTCAATTTTATTTCCGGCCCTCTCTTTCCCTTGTCATCCATCACCTCGGGTTATAAGAGAGAACATCGGCCGAGGGCTGTGACAAACATAGAGGAGACCCTCCTCCCTCCTTGTCCCCTCACTCAAACACGCACGCGTTTTCCTCAATTCCAGCTTTTCTGTCTTCATTTCTCACACCCCAAGAGCTCAGCTGCCTTTTTGCAGCCCATCTCCATCACAAAACGCTCCCTTTGAGCATTGCGTGCACGCCAGGTTAAGTTGAAGCTAGCGACATAACCCAGAAAGAAGGAACGTTACCTGCAGCACTGATGCAAACGTTTACAGTAATAGAGAACAATATTATTTAAAATGACAAACTCATAATTATTCTCATTCTACTCTACTCAATATGTAATATTTGACCACCAGAACAGTATTTTTAACTTAAGGACTTACCGTCCCACTTTAATTACAAGCCGAGACCCATATCATGAAAAAATGTCCACTTTGCATATAAACAGATACAGACGCCCCCTACTCACGATCATTCAAATTACGCAAAATGGTGAATACGAACATTTTTTTCGGGAAGTCGAAAAATATCAGGACGTTGCTGTAAGTTATTTTGTATTGTATCAAACTCATCACTTGTTTTGTTCTTTTAACTCTTCAATAAACCAGTACAAGCAATACTGATGGTACAGACGCTCCGCTACTTACGACCATTCGACATACGAAAAAAGGCAGATACAAACTTTTCTTTGGGATGTCAAAAAATATTCGGACATTGCTGTAAGTTAGATTTTGTATTGTGTGCACCTTTTTCAGAGTACAGGACAGTACTCTAGTGTTTCTTTCGAATAGAATAGAATAGAATATACCTTTATTGTCATTTTTACAAAATGGGTTAAGATATTGTGACAACGAAATTGGGCATGCTACCAGCGTGTGGCGCTGTGAGAGCTAACCCAACATCCACCCCGAAGAAGAAATCCGGCTTCTACTTCCTAGTTAGTGTGTAAACACACTCCATTATATCTCTAGCGCGCTAAGAACTTTGACATTTTTATTGTTTAATGTCTCGTGCAGCCATTCAATTTGGTTGGTGTAAAGTGTAAAGAAGAGGCGAGCCGTTTCTTTTGAAATGAAAGTGGAATAAGAAAACTTGATGCGGTTGACAAAATGGCTGTATCAATTCTTTTTCGTCCACTCTTCACCACGGAGGAGGATGTCGTCTAACTCTTCCAAAAGTAAGTTAAACTTAACTCTATTTATCTTTATAGTTAAGTCAAGTCATGTTTATTTGTCTAGCCCTCAATCACAAGGTGTCTCCAAGGGCTTCAAAGACCACATAATGTCATTGCCCAATGTGGAGCTTTGTTTTTCAGTACTATGCTTAAACATTCAGCCTGCTTTGTAACGTTATGGAGCATATTATTTTATTAAATGTTTATTTTTCAGTTTCAAAACTATACAGGTTACTTATACAAGCCTTAAAAATACGTATATAAACCTTAAACTTGCAAAATATAGCACCGAAGCAACTTACGAACAAATTCAACTTACGAACAAAGTTCGTAAGTAGGGCAGCGTCTGTTTCAAGTTAGCCAATCGAAGCCATTCATTTGAAGCCATGTAATTGTCAAATTCCTTAACTTCAGCCTTGTTTTTATTTCAGCGTTTGGTCTAAAACTGACTGATTACTTTTTGTGCTTAATTCAAATGAGACAAAGTATTTCTCTCAGGTTCAAAAATGTTGGGGACCCCTGCACCACACGATGCAGCGACATCTATTGGTCGAAAATGGCACAATGCCGCTTTTAAGCATGAGAGTCAAATCTTTGAAGCTTTAACTCAAGAAGTGATGTTCCAAATTGAAGTCGCCACATGACAAAATTCAACCACATTAAGTGACCAGATTGTAGAGTGCCATGCAATTGCAATCTAATCACAAAGTCGATTTTCTGAAAGAATTACATTCACATTTCATCTTTCCCTGAGAGTTAGTCTAACACGCACACATCAATGGAGAGCAGCCCCGACTATTGAAAACACTTTTTAACCAAAGTATCCGTCAAGTCACTCACGCGCCGGGCTAAAAACATCATTGGAAGACAATTCTGACTCATGTTTTGTTTAGGGTCATAAAAGTATCATCAGCCCTGATGAGACGAATGAATCTTTAAAATAATCAAACGTGGCTCCCCCCAAAACAACCTCCCTCCCACTTGTCTCTTTTGGTTATCCTCTCAACAATCAGTGCTCAGCGAGCCACGAGACGCACTTAAGCGCCGACCGGCGGTAACCTCACGCCACCCGAGTCGTGCAAACACACACTCACGCACACGCACACTCACGCACACTCACGCACACACACTCACGCACTTTCAGGCACCAACAAACGGTGTTGTGAGTAATGCTACAATGGAACGCACCCCTGGAACGCTATCACTTCTCTCGGTAATGAGAGAAAGCTACCACAGCCTTTCCGTGCAGCTTGCATGTTCTCCCCATGCCTAAGTGGGTTGTCTGGGTGCTCCTGTTTCCTCCCACATTCAAAAAACATTAATGAATAAGCAAGTGAGTTGTCTGTCTCTGTGTGCCCTGCGACTGGCTGGCAACGAGTTCAGGATGTCCCCTTCCCAATGGCCGAAGATGGCTGGGATGGGCACCAGCACCCCCGGGACCCTAATGATGGTAAGCAGTTTAGAAAATGGATGGATGGATGAGTACTGTAACGTAGGCCTGGCGATATGAGAAAAATCTCGTTACTGTTGCCATTTGGGGTTAACACTCACCAGCCCGGTGCTTGATGAACGTCCGCTAGCGCTCGTTTAGGACTGAATTGTTTTTCATTTTGTGTATTCTAGCTGGCGAGTCTGTTAAACAGTGGAATGCATTCGTCATGTTGCCCGTCTTGGTGGGCACACGTTGTCGGCAAAATTTGCAATACACGCTGCCGCTCTGTTTTTTATCGGACTCTACGTATGTATACTCCAAACCACTAAAGAAGGGCCTTTCCTTTTTACACCCCTTTATTGAATATGCTTGTCTTGTTATTTATGTATTTTTTGCTTGTTTTGAACGTGTGATTTTTCTTTCCCTCTTACTCTGAGTGAGCCGCTAACCCTAACCCTCTAACCCTAACCCTCTAACCCTAACCCTCTAACCCTAACCCTCTAACCCTAACCCTAATGGACTAAACGAACGCAGGTAAGACACACAAAAAAACGCTATATTCTCCTGTATGGCGAGTGCTAAAAAATTGGTTTCCCAAGGACCCCCAGAAAAAATTTTTTGGGGGGACCTTGGGAAAGCAATATTGTTTCAAAAACCTAACCCTAACCCTAACCCTAACCCTAACCCTATCCCTGTAAAATGATAGATTGGTCCCTGTCAGCTTCTCCGTCTCCTGAACTTGCGTTTCCATTGCATTAAATGTAATAATATAATAACTAGAGGAGGCACGACAGGCTTTGGTCACGATTCGATTGTTTCACAATACTAAGGGGCCATTTAGATTCTCGATAATTGCGATTCCACAAGTATAGCAATTCGATTTAATTTAGGATCATGATTGAAGTTAAATCATACACTTTTTGAACAATGAACCATCAATGATGTTCAAACAATGCACAAGATGTGATTTGTTTGTGTCAGAGTTGGGCAAACTACGACCTGGGGGCCACATGCAGACCGGCAGGTTTCATATGGTTTATGACAAAGTTTGCAGACAGTTCCATTTCAGTCTTCCCTGGAACTGGACAAAATGAGTCCATTTAAAATGGATTTAAAATGTATGGGCTTTAGTTCTTGTTGCTTGTTTCTGCCTCCATTTTTCATTCCCGTTCACTTTCCCACATCTTTACGCACCAGACATAACATCACAAAAATTGATTCTGAAGAGAAACCTTGATTTTAGTTATTGCTCAAATTAAAATCACAATATAAACATCAATTCATTTTCGTCCCACCTCTAATAATAATAAAAATAATATATATAATAATATTATAATAATAAATATCTTAACTTTTATTAAATGTTTTAATTATTTATTGTGACAAAAGTTATATGACAATAATTGTCATTAACGGTTTAAAGCCCAAGCCTACTGTAACGCGTATTTATTAAAATGGTGCGTTACTCCACTACTTTAAAACCATATCATATATTACAATTTTAACTGTTCATTGACGTCTGCAACACAACACCGAGTACAAAGAAAAATAGAGGTGGGTGGACGTGTTTGTGTCTACTTACAAACTACAACTGAATACAGTTACAATAATGTGGTGTCAAGCACAGAGTACGAGAGCACGTAATATCTACCTACTGGTATTCTGATATTCTACCTACACTATATATTTACATCGAAGTCATATCTAGAACTATAACGAAAATTCCTAAAATCAGGAAGTCAGTTTGCGCGCATATTTTGTTGTGTGTCACCAAGAGCAAATGATAGGCAGAACGTGGGTAGGAGCCGTGACTTATACAGGAAAAATGACGTCAACGTTATCTCTCTCCCTACTTTCTCTTTTTTTTCTCTGTATTTCTCTTTATCTTCCTCTCTCTTTCTCCTCCTCTCTCCTCTTCTCTCTTTTCCCCCCACTCTCTCTATTTATTTTGTTCTTTTCTTTCTCTTTCTTTATCTCCTTCTCTCTTTTGCCTCCTTTCTCTTTCTCTCTTTCTCAGCCTCTATCTTTCTCCTATGTATCATTTTCAATCTCACACTTATCTCTTTAATTTTCTTTCTAACTTTTTTCTCTCTTTTACTCTCTTTCTTACACTCTTTCTCTATCTCCTCTCTCTGCTCTCTCTTTCTCCTCTCTATGCTCTCTCCTTTCTCCCCTTCTCCTCCTCTCTCCTTCTCTTCTTTTCCTCATTCTCTTTCTTTCTTCCTCTCTTTCTCCCTCTTTCTTTTTGTTGTTTGATAACTCTCTTTCTCTCTGTGTCACTCTATTTTTGACTCTCTTTCTCCCTTTCTTACTTTCTTTCTCACTCTCTTTCTCTCTTTCTCATTTCCTTTACCACTTTCTTCTCTCCTCACTCTCTTTCTCATTTTCTTACTCACCTTCTTTATCTTTTTCACATTATCTTTCTCATTTTCTTTCTCGTTTTCTTTAGCTTGTTCTCACTTTCTTTATCTCTTTCTCTTTTTCTTATCGTTTTCTCATATTATTTCTCACTCCCCTTCTCTCTGTACTGTCTGTCAGATTGTTCTTTCTCCCCCTTTCTCTCTCTCTCCCCCCCCTCTCTCTCTTTGTCTCTCTCTCTCTCTCTCTTTCTCTCTCTCTCTGTTTTTCTCAAGGCACTCGTAACTGGTCATTTGAGTGACAACATCAGTGTGTCCCTAATAGTTACAACTATAAAGTTTAAATCCTTTAAAAGTTAAATGTGCAATGAAAAAAAGAAAGGCTATTATAGTTTTGTGGGGTATTACATTTTCACAAATTAATTCTTTCAATGCATAGTGCTTAATTACTGCTGGCAATATATTATTTGAAAATGAATCTGAAGAACCGTTTAGGGTTCTCTAAAAAGAGCTGTAATTCCCATCTCTAACATTTACTTTTAGAGTAATGCACTACTTTCAAGTGTTAGCAAAAAAAAGGGGGGGGGGGTAGCTTGGTAATATAATCACTTTTTAAATGAAGTAACCAGTAATTGTTACAAATGGCATCTTTTTCAGTAAAACACCCAACATTGCCAGCAAAGCTTCCCATTTGACTCACGGAGCCACTGCTTAAGGGTCCAGTTTTACCTGTCCGCTAAAGGGGCTGAGAGCTGCTCACACACAGCATCAACCCGCTCGTATCTCGGGGTGCAACTCCTAAAGCGCCCCCCCCCCAACACACACACACACTACAAACGCAAACAAAAAAAAAATACAAAAAAAAACGACAACAAAAACGAGCGTCTTGCATGGAAAATGATATTTACATGGCAACATTGCTCATTCCCTTACCTGGCAAGTAGTAAAGTGGCGCTTTTAGTCCAAACATGGTTGCGATGTACGGCGATTGTCCCGTCCTGGATGACTTTAGCTGAAGAGAAGGGTAGGGGGTGAATGGATGGAGTGGGGGGACTTCGGAGGAGGAGGGGCCGTGCCCTCGGCAGTCACCCAGAAACAAGCCTCTGTGTGTGGGGGCACAACCGGGGAAGGACTCAGCCTGTCATCTTTGCTTTCTGGTCCTCGCTAACCAAGCATGAGGCTGGGACCGCCCAGTCAACGAAGACGGTCGCGCGCGCCACACACTGCGCGCACGCGCACGCAGACTGATGCACACAAAGCGGAGCAAAGGGCAACTCCTGCTCTCGACCTCTCCTCCGAAGGGGAGTGGGGGGTAGCGGGGGGGTGCACGGGGTCACGCACTTGCTGTCTGTTTCCGAGCTGCAGGAAATGCGCTTTGCACAATCCTCTATCCCTCTTGTCTTACACACATACAGCAAGATTCACGCATGGATAAAAAGGACAGATTGAGATTTTTTTAAGAAAGCAGTCCTGTGCCGAATTGGACAGAAAGAGAATAGGACGGAGAATAAAATACAGTAAATCCTGCGACGGTAGATTCCGACGGGACTGCCTCATCCCGCTATCCAAGAAAGATGATCAGAGAGGAGAATGCTCTCTCTCTCTCCCTCTCTCTCTCTCTCTCTCTCTCTCTCTCTCCCTCATCAGCCTCCCCCTTTTTCCTTGCTGATCCGGAGAGAAGGATGTGGAGGGAGGAGGGCAGAGTGAACTCCCTCCAGGCAACAACACAGACAGATAGCGTTGGGAGCGTGTAAAAAGGGAACTGGGGGCCGGGGTGGGTGGTGTTCTATATCCCAAAAAGATACAGTACAGTGTTGCCTCTCCATAAGAGCTTGATTTGTTCCAGGATCGTGCTTGTAACTCGAATTACCATACCTGTCAACCTCCACGACTCCATGCCTTACAAACAGTCGTATTCTCCCTTACAAAATACTTACACCATATTTTTTAAAAACATGTTTATTTATGTAGTTCAACATGTTATATTGTATATTGTGTTTCATTATATCATATATATTGTTAATTAACATTTTGTTGTGAGATACTGAGTTGCTCGACATGAATGAGGTTTATTATAAAAGAAGTTCAAAAATTAAGTAGCTTGGACGTTCACTGTAGAAGGAAAAAATACATGCAAATATAATTAACTAGAATTTTTAAATTCAATTTATTCATTCATTTTCTGCATTAAATTATTGTTGGTAATATACTGATTAAAGGGATAACCACAAACCTGTCTTTTTTCATTTTCTATAGCCAAACAGGATACAAGAGTGCCTCCCCATACGAGCTTGATTTGTTACAGGATCATACTCGTAGCTCGAATTACTCGCGTAATTGGTCCGTTCCGTGGGGGAGGAGGGCAGAGAGAACTCCCCAGGCTACGACAGAGCCAGATAAGGTGGGGAGTGTGTAAATAAAGGGGCGGGCGCTCGAGAGTCAATCGTGATACAGTGGTTTCTCTTCATACGAGCTCAATTCGTTCAACGATCGTGATCGTAGCTCAAATCGCTCTGTAACGAGTGAATTTTGCCGATATGAAATACTGCAATTAAAAATTAGTCCTGTCCTCCCAAAAGCATCCAGGGGAACCTGAGATAGCTTTAAAATACATCTTCGTGACCACTAAAAACACATTTAAAAAATGATTAAACATACAAAATGAAGTAATTCGATAAACAAGATGTTATTAACCAAATAAAATGTGAGTTGTCAACTTATACGTAATTTATATATTTGTTTTTATAATTTCCAATCGTCTAGGCCGTATAACAATTTTTATACGGGAAGATTTTTCTTGTTCTTAAAAAGACCGATATTGTCTTGCCCATTTTGGCTCCAACCCGGATCGACCAAAACATAATCATCAATTTCTAATATTGTCGCGGTATTTTACATGGTCTGTCTTACTGTGAGTAAATAGGTGCCGCGTTGTGTTTGTAAAGTCTATTATCGCTACATAAAAGGATTTGCAACCATTAATATGGGAGTAATAGGCTGAAGTTGACAGTAATAGGATCAAGAGTCTGTTGATGATACGTAAGCATCTACTGTACATTTACAATTTGAATTACTGTAACTTTAAAAAAAAGTACACAAAAAATCTTAACATCATATTTTAAAATTATTTTTGACAGTGGTAGTTTGCTTTTGCAAACTGGATGAGCCGATGTTGGCGGTCAGCAGTCACGAGCAGTGAGAGGTTTAGCGATATTTGGTAGTAGTCTCTGGGGCTACTCGCAAATCTGATTTTTCCTCAGCAAAATTTTTCTTCCATCTAAAACTCGTACAGTATATCGAAGTTATCTTGCTCATATAGAGAGGTACCGCTGTACAAGAGATGCAGTTGAGAGTAAAATACTGGCCGCTTGCGTTAGCAGCTTCAAGCCCTGTGATGTTTGATTGGACGGATTGCTGGAAGTGTGATTTTCCCTACGGAGATGAATAAAGTATCTATCTATCTATCTGGACAGCGAAAGGGCGCCGACAATGGACGTAACAAACCCATTTTGGGAGGTGCTGAAGCACCCCCAAATTCAACAAGAGTACCCCCAAAATTATAGCATTTATAACCTGTATTTCCTCTGATAAAGGACAGGAAGGGCTTAAATATAATGCAAAACGGTAGATAATAAACACAAAAAACAGTAAAACATAACAAAACAAAAATATAAATAACGCAGCGTCGTAAATTTTCCACTGTCTTGAAATGGTTCAGCCACTTTGATTCCCAGCACAGCTTTCAATATTTAGTTTTGTAGTATTACTGTCGTTATTCTTTTTGTATTTTTGTAGAATTGGTTTAAGTATATCTGATGATAAATTGGACTTTGTAGAATTTCTGCAGTCAGTTTTTGCAGTATTACTGTTGTTGTATTTTTAGTATTTCTGTTGTATTACTCCTGGAGAAGTATTTTAGCAGTATTTTTGTAGGATAGTATTACTGTAGTGACTCTTTTCTAGTATTTCTGTAGAAGTGTTTCCATGCTAGTATCTCTGTAGTATTTCTGTCGCAATACTTCTGTAGAAGTATTTTTTTCAGTTTTTCTGTATTAATATTTATGTAGCAGTTTTATAGTATTACTGGAGTGTTTTTTTTGTAGTTTTTCCGCGGAAGTATTTTTGAAGTATTTCCATCCTTTTTTATAATATTATTTTAGTAATATTTTTGTATTATTTCTGTAATAGTATTTCGGTAATATAGTGGTACTGTCATAGTATTTTTGTAGTAATTCTGTCATATTTTTGTCTCAAGCACTAAATTTGATGTCTAGTTTTGTCGTGAATTTATAGTATTTCTGTAGTAGTATTTTTGTTGCAGACACACAAAGGGACAACGGGACAAATTCGGCACCAAAAAGCATGTGTTTATTATCAGTACTGTATTTACTGTTTTCTACATTGTAGTTATATTCTGACTATTTTGTTTTGCAGGCCGGATGAAAAAGTCTGAGAAGCCGCATGTGGCCCGCACGCCGTAATTTTCCCACTCCTGCTCCGGGTGCTCAGCACCCCCAAGCCTCTGAACCTAAAATCGCCCCTGGTGCCAACTATCAGGGGAGCATCTGTTCACGCTGCAAGGAAAGCAGCATCCTACCCTACCGCACAATTAAGCGGAGATGTTCACAATTGGACAAATGGAAGATCTCCGCCTCCGTCCTTTTTCAAAGCGGGACACTCGGTCCAAGAGCGCGTGGGTGCGCTTATGTGTCGGTCCAGGAGACTTGGCTCGTGGCGTGCAGACTGTTCACCATCCTGCCTCCTTGTATTCTATTTTTCCAAGCACAACACAGAGACTAGTGGGACTGGTGTGACCCCAGGGTCAGGAGTCAGTTATAAACAGTGTTGGGCGCATCACTGAAAAAAAGTACTAACTGTATTTTCACGACTATAACATACCTGTCAACCTGTATGTTTTTGCCATACAACGTACGTTTATTATGCATTTTAAGACGTGTACGACGAACAAGAAAATCTGTACGGAAAAACGCAAATTTGTCAATTATGGGTACCATCCGGTAAACACAAACTATCGCGAAACGGCAAATCAATCAAGTCTAACGAGTTCCCTGCGGTAGCCTCTATCTCGGTATCGTTTTTTTCGTTGCAATCAAAGCGAGTGGTTTGATGCTACTGTACGCATGCGTCTGCCGCCTGGGGATTTCCCATCATGCATCATTCCGGAAAAAAAAAAATGTGGTGTAAGATTATTTTGTATTTTGTAAGGGAAAATATGACTGTTTGTATGGGCATGGAGCTGTGGAGGTTGACAGGTATGGTATAAGCTTTGGCTTTTTGGGTAAAATCCAATGTTTTTTGTGACATCATTCACATTTACAAATGAATGTGACTTTTATGCGTCTCCTGTGACTTTTAAGCGTCTTTTGTTTGATCGCCTTCATATCTCGCTTGAGCGGAAGTGGATGCCTGACGTCACACGCGATGCTTTGTTAGCAGAAGTGGTCATGGATGCTAATGTCGTAGCAAATCTAGCAATTTGAAAGGTATTTTGCTGCCCAAGGCGAGACAGAGTTGTCCCGCCAAATATGAATGAAATCTTGAGACGGTTCACATTTTCAAATAAATCGATCTCCTGTGATTTTAGTGCCTTCCATCGTTTCCTACATGCAGAATAGGACTCGTGACATCACACACAATGCGACCACTGTTTGCGGAAGTACCACTCATAGATGCTAACGCCATAGCGTAATTAGAAATTAAACGTTATGTATATCGTCTTGGTGCCTCTGTTTCATGAAATGGTGTCAATTTTCTACCCGGACCAGGACTACCGTGGCACAGAAACTTCAGGCAGATTCTAATGAAAATAATAGCTTGGTGACTCTCAGGTGGGACTGTTGTCTCACTTTCGGAAAGTAACTGTGAACATGACTCTGAAAGTGAAGAAAGTGAAACTTTTAATGAAAATTTTAGCAAAGCTGTTCTGGTCAGAAACAGAGATCGAGGATTTTGCAAGTTACGTTATAGATTACCTGTATAAATGTGAGTGCCAAACTGTTTGGCACCAGCTCTTTTTGTATTAAGTTTGTTTTACTTTGTAGTCAATACTTAAATAACCATGACCAAATTCAGTTTGGCTTCCGTTGTTTTTTCAAATACGCACACGTGTATGCTTATCTGAGTTGTTGTAACGTGGCTGAAAACAGAGGGCTCCCTTGCCCTGTGTATGTGTTAAATACCGAAATAGAAGCAGCTACGGAGACTACGCCCTTTCAAACAGTGCGCCCTATAGTCATGAAAATACGGTAGTTAAAGAAGTAGGTACTTCATTTTAAAAGTAATCGTGTTACACCCAGATCTTCGACTCTCAAAAGTAGCATGTTACTCTAAAGTTACGATCTAGTTACAGACTACTGTATATACTTGCATTGAAGCCGACCCTCTAAAACTGCTTAAAAATAGCCACAAAATAAAAGAAAATGAAGAAAATGTTTACACCAACCCGTGAAAGGGTTGAACCCTATATATTCCTTGGCTTTTGCAATTTTGAGAGGTTGAAAACTAACACTGAGCTAAAACTATTGGTAAGATCTTAAGTTTGAACTCGAACTCGATTGGAGCCTGGCCCGTACATTTAAAAAACATTTTTTATCTACTGTAGTGTGTTTTTTTTTCTTCTTTGTTGGATCCACGATGGATTCTTGCAATTCGGTCCCCTTCTCTCAGTGGCGCGGGGCACTCCTCCTAAGACATCACAATTAAAATAGGAAAATTTGTGTTTTCTTTGGGCTTGGTCCCTAAATCAAGTTCATTGGTCAGGTTTGAGCTGAGCTGGACTTTAATACCCGTCTGGCATGGATTTTTTTGGGGGCCCAATCTTACTTTTAGCCGAGACTGTCCATATCTATTTTTCCTTCAAAACACTTGAAGATTTCCTTAGCCATTAATAGGTAATGTCCAAGACGTTTTTTTTCTCCTACGACAGTGAATTGAAAAAATAATTTATTGTACAAAATTATACAAAATCATGCATTGACCTGCTCCCTCATATCTTTCAGATCTAATTTCCCCCTATGTTCCGGTCCGGAGCTTTTGGTCTTAAAATACTGGTCTGCTAGTGACCTACATGTCCTGTTGACAATATCTGTGTAATGTTTGTTATTGCAACATCCGTTGCAGCCTGGTCATCCTGGAAGGGAGATTACCTCATGTGCGGTCCCTTCTCAAGGTTTCTTCATTTTCTTCATGTTGGGGCTTTTGAGTTTTTCCTTGCCGTCATGTCAGTTTTAGAACATGGGATAGTGTAATAATAGTGTGTAGTTTGCAATAATCTGTGGTCTGCGCCATCCTTTGAGATTCCTTGTCATTAAGGGCTATACAAATAAACATGACTTGACACATTAAAAGACTCCTTGGATGGGAGTATATACAGTAGGGAGAATACGGGTAGGGAGAAATTATGCTCCCTCACACTTTGTAGTCAGTAGTATTGGGTAGGCAGATATAAAAACAAATGTCCGTTTGTTGTGTTGTGTTGCAGGCTGATTTTGGTTTGTATGTTACTTTGCGAGCAAAGGATGAACCGCTGTAGAATGAAGACAATATAATTCATGATATGCTTTAAAACAGTAGTAGAGTAACGCACTATGTTGTAAAGACAGTTGAGTCACAAAGTTTATTAATAACACGTTACAGTACTTGTTACCAAGAAAAGGTATTGTCTTCCACAAAGGCGTTCTTTCGTAATGTATTACTCTCAAAACTGGTTATTGAGGTGGCAAATTCAAAATATGCAGCAGGATAAAATGGAGGACAGTGCATGCTCCAGATTACGCCATGGGGTTTGATTTGCTCTAAAACCTACGTGTGACACAAAAAGGGGGAGCAGGGGTTATTGGCAAGACTGACAGAAGTGAGGTTTACCAAAGGGGGAGGGGGCGGTGAACTGCTTTGCTTTTAGGACTAAGGTGTCAAACTCATTTTAGCTCCGGGGCCACACAGATGAAAAATCATTCTCACGAGGGCCAGATTAGTATATCAATTGCATAAAAAGTGTGCCTTAGCTGGAGGGCGGGAGTCTTTTCATATGCACACAATTACATTATGATTCAGGGATGCAAGAGTTGATTGTAAACCCATGGTCAATATTTTTATTTGGATAGATTTTTTTCCCTCACTAAGATCTAATCTCTTGTAGTGTTTATCACGCAAAAGGTCCCTGGTTCAAGACCGGTGGAAACATTTGTTGGGCTGGAGAGGGATGGGCTACACCAGGCCGTACTTGCCCATGATACACCAAAGGAAATGGTACTCCTACGACCCTAGTGGTTACAGGATCCTAGTGTTTAAGTAATTTCCACTTCAGGTAATCTAACTTGGGGAAACCCATGAGGACTGGAAAGTTACGAAATAGCATACAAACCCATATGTAAATGATTGAATAAATTATTCTTAAGTCTTTTTGCTTTTTATTTTTACATTTTTTAAATAAAAATGATAAGCCAAATATTGGAACTTCACTGTTAGATTTTTATATCCATTATGGAAAGGAGCTAAAGCTTCTTAAAACTCAGGTGATATTCATGTTTTATTTCGTACATTTTGTATTGCCCCACCCAGGACATTCATGACATTCGTTTTAAGTAAAATAACATCGGGGTGTGTTTCCTAAATCTTTTCTGGTTGATTTACGGTCGTCAGCAAATACAGCTACAGTGGGTGCTTTGCGAGTGGCTCCCGGCTTTAGAACATCCAGTGGACGGATATAAAACTGCAATTTGTTGTTTGACGTGATTGCAGACATGTTTTCTTTAGTTCTTCTCTCAACATTGTCTCACAGGCCACAGCAAATTATGCGTCGGATCCCATTTGGGCCGCGAGACATTAGTTTGACACTTGCTTTAGGAGGACCAAAATGCAATCATAGTGGAATAATGGAAGGGTAAAGACAAGAAGTCTCTTATATTGGTAAAGGTTGGTGTGAACACTTGGGGCTTAGGGACAAACAGCAAGTAGACTGGGAGGGGAGATACATAGATTAGGAAGTGGCTGGAGGTGGATGGGGGGCCTTCTGGGAACAAGGTCCTTTTATTAATACAAAGACAGAAAATCAATGGCGCTTTAAATAAGACAAGTACATGTCTGCTGTGACTTGATGTTTCTGCTTTGTCCACTCAGCCTGAAAATCATAGACACCCCAGACAAAATGCCATCAGCACATAAATAGTACTTAAAGTGACAGAAATTTAAAATAGAATTCAAGTAGAAATTCATACTTGTCAACCCCGAGTGACTAAAAACTACAGAACAAGCTAAAAAAAAAAATCACATTTTCCACCCCAAAAATATAATCTTGTTTTTCTTTGGGGATTCTATTATGGAGTGTAAAAAGAATCCTAAAGTCTTATTTTTTTAGATACTGAGTCTACCCAACTTCCATATTATGTGCAAGTAATCACGGAAACCAACCACAACACACAGGCAAGATTTTTTTAAACAATGACCAAAAAAATTAAATTTAATAAAATAAATTAATTTTCAAGTCTGGTAGGGAAAAAAGTTTTATTTATTTTACAGACGCACCTAAAGACCCCATGCTGTAAGATTAAAAACAAAGTACAAAAAAGTGCTGTCAATGTTAGGGTCTGGCGCGTCTCGGTCCGCTGGAAGCCGTCAAATCATATGAAATTGGAACAGGTGTGTCCAATCACCCCACACCTGTCTCTTATTAGCCTGACATGTCTTCAGGACATTTTGGACAACACCAGTTGTTGGGTCACTTTCATCTTCCACCGTCAAGATAGCCATCACCTTTTTTCCAGCGTCATCATGATTTGTGAGGTTTGTTTTTTGTTCCTGGTTCGGTTCCATTGTTGCTTTTGACTGTTATTTTTATATTTTTCTGATTGAATAAAGTCATTTTGAGCACCTTGCCATGCTTCCTGCATTTGGTTCCACCACAAAATCCAAACAGCTTGCTAACCATACAGAAACATTCTAAGCTAAGCAAAGACGTGCTTACAACAATTGAAATAACAGTAGGTAATTTTGTAAAAAATGTTAGCTTATACAAAAATCTTCCTTCAAATATTAAAAATATATTTCATTGGTATGGATACTTATTCTACGAGGCAACAACAAAAGAGGATCTCCAATGAGAATTCGAAAATTGGCGTAAGAAGAAATTATCATTAATTATGTGCTTTTCTTTCGTTTCCTTATGTCAACAAATAATCAGCATGTAATTTACAAGCGAGCACTTGAAGACCACTTTGTATGTTTTTCAAATGCAGAACAGTTACTGTATGCAGTATCCTTTAGTTGTAACTGATTATTTCCATGTTTATGCACCATATTTCCAGTACATTTTCCGGCACATATTTTCCCATTTCTGGCCAATTTAGGGTTTCAGGTGCACATAACAGTCCAGAAAATACGGTATTATTATTAAATAAAAAGTATGTATTCCTTTTTATTTCAGTATATAATAATTCTTAAAATGAGCAAATATTTCTGCCACCGGCGCACTAAATAATCTTCTTTTTAAATATGTTTTTATATTTAAAAACTATCTACAGCACATCCTAAGGTATTAATAAAACTGATACTTAAAATTACAAAAAAATATTTGGAAGTATGTTTTCAAGGTATATAAAAACAAAATGATTTACATTTTAAAGTAGTCCAAACGTCAACAACCAAAAAGTTAAAAAACAATTATAAACTCAATGTATTCTCTCTCTTCTATGGTGGTATAATGCTTAGTTTGTCATCTATCCATCCATTATCTGCATCGCTTATCCTCAGTAGGGTCGCGGGAGTGCTGGAGCCCATCCCAGCTATCTTTGGGCAGTGGGCAGGGGACACACTGCACTGGTTGCCAGCTAGTTGCAGGGCACACAGAGACAGACAACTCACTCACTCATTCACGCCTGGAGACAATTTGGACCGGCCAATCAAAACGACACGCATGTTTTTAAAATGTGGGAGGAAACCGGAGTGCCGGTAGAAAACCCACGAAAGCACGGGGAGGATTTGATCTCATGACCTCAGAACTGTGCCGCGGACGCGTTAACCACACAACCGCCGTGCTGCACTTATTTTTTCATACTGTAATAAAAACAAAAAATAAACTATAGCAATATGAAAGTTCATTACATCGTGCCATTTAGTTGCGAGTCACCCAAAAATTGATAAGAGACCTCTTGTTTTTTGGTTAAGAATCACTCTTTCTTTAACGTTTGACCTCAAAAATATGTGATTTGCCTGTGAGTAAGGGAGAGGATTCTGTCCGTATGCTAATCACAGCCCAGCACTGAGAATTAATTTGCAAATGTGCCATTACCCATCAGGCACAACAGCAATAACCCTGCAATTACACTATTCTTGCCTGTCCAGCTGAGCACCGTGAACAAGTTGGCAAATGCACCCACACACAATTTCCCCCTTTGAAAAGGCATGCAAACAAGCCATGGAAGATGACATTATCCTTTGCTGCAAAGAAACCCAACACCAGGCTCGATTGAGGTTTGAGCACTCGGATGATCCAGAAGAAGACTGGGAAAATACTCTACTTTTTGGTCAAAATACAACTTATTCTGCTAAATTGCATCCCAAAGAACACCTTACGCGGAGTGCTGAAAAGCATGTGGTAGGTGAAGGGTTAGCCTGCCTGCTTCCCATCCAAAACAAAAGGTAGGTGTGTATTCAGTAAATTAATTAGTTTCAGGAATTCCAGGGCCCCTCCCTGTGTTGAAAAGAAAAGGTCACATTAGGGTAAATGTGACAGAAAATGTTTCATCAGTGACACTATGCCAACCACCTGCTCTCTCAGCCATTATCTTCCTGTGGTGACATGAAACTTCTGCACTCTTTGTAAATGTTTGTCCACGAAGAACCTTAAGTGTCGCTCTCATTTCAAGTGCTCAATTGAAATGGAGTATGCTTTACTTCAATGCCAGCAAGCATGGTTGTATTCGAGATAGATTGTACTGATATACTGATCAGGATTCCTTGGATAACTTGGAAACAGTCATTTTCTTACATTTTCATCATAGAATAAAAGAAAACCGCAAGCAAACGCAGAAAAACACTTTCCCCATGCTCAAGGCCTCCTTTCCTCCAGTGTTATTTGCTCCATGGCTGGAACACTCAGGGCAAAAGTAAAATAAAAGCAGATAGGCGCAGTGGAAAAAAAAGAAAATATGAAGCCCCTTTGAATGCATTTGCGCATTGTTAATACAACTTAATAGAGAAAGTATTTGATTTTAAACCTTTTAAGGACACCTTAAAATAACCCCCCTAATTTTAAGGTTGTGTTTATTGAACAGTATACAGGCTTGTATAAGTAACCTGTATTGTTTTGTACTAAAATATAAACATTTCATAAAATATTATGCTCTATAAAGATAAATAAAGCTAAGTGCAATTTACTTTTGGAAGATGAGCTTCAAGAGGTACTCCTCCGTGTTAGAGAGTGACCGAAAAAAAAGCGATCCAACCATTTTCTCAACCGCATCGAGCTTTATTATTCCACTTTCATTTCATAGGAAAAGGCTGGCCTCTTCTTTACAATTTACACCAACCATATCGAATGGATGCAGGAGATATTAAACAATAAAAATGTCAAAGTTCTCCGCGCGCAGGAGATAGTATAGACATAGTATAGACAGTATAGTATGTTTACACACGAACTAGGAAGAGGAAGCGGATTTCTTTTTCTTCCGGGTGGATGCAGGGTGACCTCTCACAGCGCCACACGCCGGTAGCGCTGGAAAGCTGGACTATACAGTAGTACTGTCCTGTACTCGGAAAAAGGTGCTCACAATACAAAATCTAACTTACAGCAATGTCCGGATATTTTTTGACATCCCAAAAAAATGTTTGTATTTGCCTTTTTTCTTATGTCGAATGGTCGTAAGTAGGGGAGCGTCTGTACCTGCAAATCAGTATTGCTGGTACTGGTTTATTGAAGAGTTAAAATAACAAAACAAGTGATGAGTTTCAAGTATTTTCTTCAATAGGTTTAGATAATCCATGTTTTAATATTCATCTCATCTCATTAGCCGTACCGCTTATCCTCATTAGGGTCGCGGGGGAGCTGGAGCCCATCCCAGCCATCTCCGGGCAGTGGGCAGGGGACACCCTTAACTGGTTGCCAGCCAATCGCAGGGCACACAGGGACAGACACCTCATTCGCTCATTCACACCTGGGGACAATTTGGACCGGCCAATTCACCTGAAATGCATGTTTTTGGAACGTGGGAGGAAAACGGAGTGCCCGGAGGAAATCCACGCAAGCACGGGGAGAAAATACAAACTCTGCACAGGAAGTCTGCCGTGCTGCCCTGTTTTAATATTAGTTTTCTTTATTTTACAGTATTTACCAATTGAACTTTTCTGTTTAGATTCAGATTCAGATTCAGATTCAGATCTACTTTATTGTCATTCTAGTACACGTGTATACAGAACGAAATGTCGATGCATCTGACCCCCACAGTTTCCTTGAATGTACAGATATAAATAATGTTGTATTGTATTTTGGCTACGTATAGTATTTTACCATAGTTCCGATAGTGCAAGAAGAGTAGCTAACCAGATGCGCAAAATGGGCAGTCAGGTTAACAAGTCAGGTACACAGTAACATTAACACTGTAACAATAACGCTGTAATTACAATAGTGCAGAGAGCAATGTGCAAGGAGTGGCAAGCTATAAAAAAAACTGCCAGTAGTGCAAAAGTCAGATTAGCAGCTGTTTAGATTTAAGTTAACTATATATATATATATATATTTAGGTCCTATCCTTTTCAACTGTGTCAGTCCAGGGTACTGTTTACTAATTACTTAATAGCAAAAAGGTGTCGTGGCTCTATTCCTTATTGTGACAATCACAGACAAATGTGATCTGATGTTGATATTACAAGGTGAGTTAATTTTGAAGCAGTTTTAAAAGCTACAGGTACTAATTTTTGGTGTGTACCACAACACGCATTGAAACTGACAGACATCCATGTCCATCAACTCATTAAAATTGATGATTTGTGAAGTGTGAAGTTTCTCTTGATGACATCTTCAGGAACCTATTGGTACTTTGAGTTACATTTTTAATATTCATGAATCATTCCTGCACTCTCCCTTCTCGCTTGCTCGCTGTCACACCTGATTCAGGATGGATTTCCCTTTTAAATGTCTGTGAGCTGTTATTGTGGCTGACTGATACATATACACACACACTTCGAAGTGGGGGGAAGGTGGCTGGAGCTGACAAACTGATGTGTCGTCATTTAACAATCTTCCCAGAATGCCTTGCGGCGAACCTGCTTGCAATCTTTGACAACCTAGTCACTCAAAAGTCGAAGGAACACATCAACAAGGTGTCTCGGCTCTGATGAAGCTATTTATAGCTTACCTGGGGTGATAAACCCTCAACGTATTGCAGAAAGATTTTAGGCCTTAAAAGTCCCTAGCAGTTATTTTTTTCGATTAGGCACAGAACATGTCGTGTTCCTCCCCACGATTTTGCAAATATGTTGCAAAATGATCCCAGCGCCAGAGGACTCGAGAAATTTTGTTCCAAAGTTGACCCATTTTGCATGTTTGCTGTAAATCTGAGGCCTCATTGAGGTAACACACAACACTTTCAAAACGGTGTATCCCATTAACACAACATGTGAGGAGTTTCTCTGAACTTGATTTTTTGGACTGATTATGAAGAAAGAATGTCCCAGAGAGGTATGTCAAGAGAAAAAACGGTTGCCCAAAGATCAAATACACAGAGACCTCTTGCTACTTCGTGCTTTGGTTATCGCCGGTTCAGTGCTACGTGGATTGTCTTTATTGTCATTGATATCATCGTATCGTGCATTTTTTGGAGCTCACAGCTTTGTGAGCACACAGCAAATGCTATCACAGGGGCAGGTTAAGGTGGGTTTGTGTGCTGGGTGGAGGTGAATGTCTGAGTGAACGAGTGGGTTAGGCTGGTGCTTGATTGACCACATAGGTCAGTCAAACAGCAGAGCGGACTCACAAGTAGCTACCAAAACAAACTGTGGAGCATGGCACTAGATAGCTTTTAGTGGCTTGTTACATTATAAAATAAATTGATAAATTATATCGGACTTTGAGGAAAGTCAGAAGAGCACAAAAAAATGGTGATCACCCTGGGGTGCTCCTTGGATTGTTATCACGTCCGGGTATCGTCTGACATTTGCGACAAAGAGAAGAGAAGGACTAATCCTTTCCTGAACACAAATTGGTAGGTTGTGTTCAAGACCCTTCTTCTGAGATAATGTTCAATCTACTTACCGGCTTTTATCCCTTTCTCAGAGAGTGGTATTTTTGCAATTCTTCTTTATGAAGGGCAATTTGCTCACCAGTCGGGAACACAACGTTGAAAATGGGCCATACTAAAACCCGACGGAGAGAATATATTTATTGTTGTAAAATGTAGATGTTTTACTGCAAATATTACATAAAACTTGTCTAGATGGATTACTTTTCCCCATTTAACTGCATTCCTCAGTTTTAGTGTAGTTGTGATTCACTTTAAAAAGAAAGTTTCCGTGAGAAACGTCACGCAATTGGGTTCTCCTCCTGTTCCGGTTCATGACAGATCGCCCCTGCAGAATGGGCTTGACAGGTTTAGACAGATGCCCTATTCACTGAACATCATCAGAACAATTAATAATTTTTCCTGATTAATGTTATGCTTATAACACTCGTAACATCTTTGACTAATGAACATGTAAAATAATATGGGAACTGGTTTGCAAGCTTGCTGGTGTTACTCTGATGACCTCACAGCTCAAGATTTCAAAGACAAGACAGGCTGTCTTCAAATTGCATCTCTTCGGACAAAAAAAATGAAATATGCCAATGAAATATATAGAATTCATGCAAAAAACATGCACTGTTTTGTCACATTATACACATTACCTTTGAATGAGGGTAAACTGGAATGGACCTGGCAAGGAATACAAAAAGTAGGATCTAAGGACTTAATAACTTATTCACTGCTATTGATTACTGCAGGCGTCAAAGGTCCTTTGTTAAGCTTTGTCAGTGATTAAGTTAGGAGCAGAGCTTGTTTAAACAACGAGTATTGTGACAATATCTCAAAACGTCAATATTTATTTTACAGGTAAATTATCAATGTTCTTCTGAAACATATTAATACCAGTAGCATGTGTAACAAAAGCAAATGGTGTAATGTTCATAAGCAAGAAAGATGAACCAACAGTTTGCCACTTTTAAAGAGTTACACCAGAAAAAAATTAAATATCATGTTCAACATTGCAGATTGCTAATATTGTCGTGATATTCTCTTGCGGTGATTAGATGCCCCATTGTGTCTGTAAGGTTTATTTTCGCTTAAAAAAGGAGGATAGGGGGAGCAATTGCCCAAGGTTGACATGTATGAGATTGAGAGACTGTTGATAATATGTAAGTACTTTCTGTACACTTATAATGAAAGTAAAAACAAAAATATTCACAGAAGATTTTTTTTGCCAGTAGTAGTTTGCATGCGCAAACTGAACGAGATGGTGGAAAGGGGTCATGAGCAGTGAGGGATCTCGAGCAGTCTCTGGTGGTAGTCTGCTCGTGAACCAGATTTTATTTTGTACAGCGAGCAATTTTTTTTTATTGCAAATCGAACTTCTCTTTTTTAGAGGTGCTCGTATAAATAGGTAGCAAAATATCTGATCGAAGCCACGCTAAATATATTAAGGAGGTTAAAAAGGTTCCCATCCCTATTAATTAGATGTGTTGATTCTTCTTCAAAAAGCATCACACACAAGAGCTGCGCACAAATACACGCGCACAGCAGCATGCTAACTAACAGTATTTTAATATTTAATTTGTTGGCATAAACGCAGAGAAGCACACAAAGAGCTGCTGGCAGTGTTTTCCACTTGACTCCCTGACATTTCCTCATTGGCTCGTTTGTCTCAATTAAATCCCCTGATTGGACGGGGGTGCTCGGCGCCATCCAGTCACACGTGAGCAACGGCAGGAGGCGACCGGGGTCCAGCAGGCCAGTTGGACTGTAGTCTGACCTGCCCGAGGCATTTTGTGAATCATACAAACCGTGCGAGGCGGCAAACAAGCACCAATCGATGCGAGCGCCTCACCCACTTGAGAAAAAAAAACGTGTAAAAGAGCAGCTGGGGGGTCAGCTGAGCGCTGAGACCCCAGGGCTGTGCCCCTAGGTCTGATTCAACCTTCCCTGCAACAGTAAAGTGTTGTTCGTGAACTAGCCGGCTCTCTGAGCAGGCTCTTTGAAGTGAATAACTATTGCCAGCTTCCCATCAATAAGGATCCGTCTCTCTCACTACTTCTCTTTCTTTCTTTCTCTCTTTCTTTCTTTCTGTCTTTCTTTCTTTCTTTCTATCTATCTTTCTTTCTTTCTCTTTCTTTCTTTCTTTCACTTTCTCTTTATATGTTTATATCTTTCCATCATTGTCTTTCTCTCTTTCTCTTTTTTCTCCCTCTTACTCATTGTCTCTCTGACTGTCTCTCTTTATCTTTCTCTATTTTCTATTTCTCTTTCCCCCTCTATCTCTTTTTCTCATTCTAGTCACGTCAAATCATTTAAATGTATATCCTTCGCAAGTTTCAAAAGGGCACAAGAAGTCTCAAAGGGCTCTACAGTCTACAGATTTTTATTACACCACCCCTGATCTAAAACCTACATGAGGGCAAGAAAAAACTCAAAAACCTCAGCATAATTAGGTTTCTCTCCCCTTTGATTTTTCTCTTGTTCTTTCTCTCTTTCTCTATTTCTTTATCCCCTCTCTCCCCTCTCTTCATCTCTCTTTATCATTCTATCTCTCACACTTTCTCTCTTTCTCATTTCTCTTTGTATGACTCACTTCCTCTCACACACTGTATCTCTCTCCCCCAAATCAAATAATTAGCTACAAGTTCACTGTTTATTGTAACAATAAATGCTACTTTAATAGAGTACCATAATACATTGTCAAAATGAATTCTATGGTGTACAATGTTTTATTATTATCGGTTGTATCTCATTAAAAGCAAAACAAAAATTCAGAAGAACCGCTTTGAAGCCGAAAGAGCCGCCTTTTTTCAGTGAGCCGAGTCGAAAGAACCGGTACGCTAAGATGAGCCAGAATCCCCAGCACTACTTCTCTGCAATGTCGAGCCTACAAGGAAAGTGCGTTTGTGCGACGATTAGGGAATAAAAGTGCCACGAAAAGTGCGTTTATGTGCGTGTGTGTTCTTCGCCCTCTGTCAGGCTTCTGCTGTGTTCAGTAAGTGAGGCGTGCTGATGCTGCGTGTGCTCACGTTTCACGCATCAGCACGCCGTCCAAGAGACTTAACAGAGGTCACGGACTGCCGAACTACACCCACCCTCCCTTTCGCTATCGCTAAACGCCTTACCTTTGCCACCTTATCTTTACTCACGCCCCCTCACGCTCCAACCCTCCCCGCCTCTCTATCGCTCCCCATTTTCTCCCTCCAGAGGATTCCATCAGGCTCGGTCTTTTAGTGTCTTTCATGTCTTGTACCTGTCAACAGAGGAGAGAATATGCAAGCAGCTTGCCAACAAAGGAAAAACACCTTCCTGTCATCTTAGCAAACGCTGCATGGAGGAAGGGCGCCAGGAAGGAGGGAGCAAGCTCGCGCGAGATAAGATTAGATATTGGAGAATATTCAGGAAAAGGGAGGTTGGGGTGGAAACCTGGATGACTGTATCCTCTTTTACTGAGTGGGGGGCCTCAGAAAGTCTGGAGTGGCTTATGAAGCTGTGACCTCAAGAGATAGTAAGCATAACAAGATTCAGTCATTCATTCTGTTTTCAAACCGCATGTTCTGACTAGGGTCATGGGGAGGCTGTAGCCTATCCCAGTTATCATCGGGCATTGGCAGGGGACACCTTGGAATGATTGTTAGCCAATCACAGGGCACACAGATATACGATTGATGATATGTTTTTGGAATGTGGCAGGAATTGCAGGGACAACATGCAAACTATGCACAGGAAAACAGGTAGCCTGAACTGAACATTGGTTCTCTGAACCGTGAGGCGGACGTGCTAACTACCACGCATAATGATATTTTCAGCCCAATTTTAAAAAGAAACCATAAACCAAGACAAAATATACATTTGAGTTTTTTAACATTTTAGTTTCTGTTTTACTGATTAAATAAAAAATATATATTTTTAATTATCTTAAGTATTTTTTATAATTAGTTCCCAGGTTTTACATTTTTTTCACTTTTTCCTCTCTTAAAAAAGAAAATAGTAGTATTAAAATGAGCAAAGTTTTTGCTGTTTTCAGAATTATTTTCCTATTCAAAGATAATAACAGACATTAAGCACAAATTAATGTATTAAATACATTTGACAAAATTACAAAAGAAATTGATTGTAAATTTTAGGAGAATGCAACAAATACATGCATGAAATGAGCTCAATGTTTTGCTAAGAGAGAACGATTTTTTTCTTGGAATTCAATTTTTTACATTTAACAACTTATTGGCGGCTCAAATGGATTGAGAACTCAATTAAGAGAGAACAACTATAAACTTTATATTTTTTGGGACTTTTTTGTTTTCCATTTTTTAGAACCAGCTAATGTGCATGTGCTTTTTAGAGCGTTCTCTCTGTATTTTCACTTTAGTTTAAGCCTTTTTGTTTTTACTCTGAAAAAAATAGATATTATTAAAGGGGCAGTGTGTAATATTTATTGGCTCCTAGTAGTACAATAAAACTTTCATTTATTTAAAATAAAAAACATTGATTTGAATACTAGGCAAAATTACATAAACCATTTTTCCAATGTTATTTTTTCATAAAAAAACAAAGGTTGAGAAATCGGTATTCCTTTTACGTAGTGAAATACCTACTTAAAGGTTGACGCCATGTTTGTCTGGCATCTTGCTACTACTCTGTGCTCTTGACAATGTTTTTTCTTTGCATTAGTCAATACAGTGCCAGCTAGTGGTCAAATATCACTTACAGGAGCATTAATATTACCAACTCAAATTTGTTTTCCTCACAAAATTACTTCTTTTTGGGATCCATGCTTCCTCCCAGATTTTCAAAGCAATCAATTCAGATGACCGAATGGCTAATAAATATCCAAGGGTTTAGATTCTTAGTTTGCGACAGCTGAAACTAGTGCATGATACTTTGCTTCAGAAGAAAGCAGCTACTTTGTACTTTCAAGATTCCCACTAGCAGCCCTGCACATACACACGAATTACTTGTGAATTGATCTTCTATTTATTATCCCCTCTTCATATTCATTTGGAATTCTGCCGCTGCAGAGATAAAAGGAAATTACTGTGGCGTGAAAGTTATTTCCACTGTGGCCCATGTGTGATACACCGGCGCTTGGAATGCAAAAGGCGACTGGCTAAGGACAAGCAAAGACAGACAAGGTCGCAAAATATAAGGTGTCTTGATTTAGAGTAGGAACAGTTGGTATAAATTTCAATTATTTTAGCAATATAAAAACAAAGCAAAGGGATTTGTTGTCGCTATCCATTCTCGCTTTTTCTGCACTTGGCGTTTATACAAGCAGAAAATGAAACCTGTTGTGGCCAAAAAGACAGCATTTTTTGACCTACTTCTCCAACAACTGCATTCTTCTTTTAAAGTGCTCAATTAGAAACATAAAATCTTGTAGCTATGGTTTGACTGCAAAGGTATAGTTCAAAAAATGTAAAGAAAATGACAAATAAAAAACATTATTTTTTTCTGGCAAAGAACTACACTTACTTTGATTGTTAATGTTTTTAGTTTACAAAAACAATTCATAAAAACAACAATATTGCTTCATTTAACAACACCTACTTTTGCTCGTTTTATATATTCTCATTTTTAATTTATTATTTGAATATTTTTTTGTTAAAAATAGGGGGGGAAATGCCACAAATGACCCAAATTATTTGTTGTCTGTTATTTCAAATAATTTTACTTTAGTTTTTATTGTAAAACAATTTAAATGATACAGTGGAACCTCGGTTTTCGAACGCCTCTCAGTTCGAAGAAAACGGAGTCCGACCAAAAATTTCGAGAAATTCTTGCTTCGCTGTTCGGTCAAAAAATCGGAGTTCAAATGCCGGTAATGCATGAGTGCTAGGATGCGATGCTGAGCGGCGTACGGGTGTAGATCGCTCTTTTCGTGACCAACTGTTATCGCGTGCGGACGTGCTTCGTTTTGCTTTCGCTTTTAATATGGGTGTACGAAATGTTTTAGCCCCTAATTATGCCTCCGAAGAAAGTCAGTGCAAGCAGAAAAGTTGCTACAGGTGAAAAAAGAAAAGTAGTGCGTACAACTGTTGCTGATCTTGCCTGCGCCTTCTGCTGACCACCACAAAGGTAAGAAATCCTATTCATAATTATTTTCTTTATCCTTTTTTATTTATTTTTACACGTTCATGTTAGCATAATCTTTCGTACGAAAGATTACGATAACGCGAACGTACAATTAGCCTGGGTTAGCTTTAAGTTTACGTTAAACATTCAGTAAACATTCAGGGTGTTGGAACGGAGCCCAACATGTCATAAAGACTTTAAAGACAAAAATAGCCTCTCTTTTTCAAAGTAGTGCTAACTGGCCCAAGTTATACTAATAGTACAATTAAGATTAGTGTACCATAACCGCTTGTTTCTGTAGTGGAGTGGTTATCGCATTTGCCTAACATGTCGAGACCGGGTGGAAACATTTATCGGCCTGTAGAGGGATGGGTGCCTAGGACACACCACAGAAAGTGGTGCCTCTACTGTTCTAGTGGCTAAGGCTTCTGCCTACAGTAATGTGTAAACATTTAGCAGCAACAACAAAAGAAAATCCCTAATATGTCACAGGATACATTTTTTTTACAGTTTGGCGCGCTTGTTTAGGGCAGTGATGGCCCAAGAGAAGAAAGCAGTTATCATAAACAAAATTATCTGCCAATTGAAGGAGATTTTTTTTTAAGTATTCACGTGATTCTTTGGGTTCTGAATACCATTTTTTATCCAAACACATTCATCTAAATCTTTGGGTTTGTTAGATACAAGCAAAACAATCGTGTTTTATATATCAGCAAAGTTGCTTTTAAGTAAATAGCACTTCAAAATCAAAAGAGAGAAGACGGAGTGGAAAAAAGTTGAAAATGCTTTCTTCTTTAGAGTGTCACAACTTACTCACAAGATCTGAGAGGAGTTTAAAGCCACAAATTGCTACAGTTATGGTTATTTTGGTCTCCCCCTGTTGAAATCACCTGACATCAGTACTATTCATCGTACGGAGTGTCTCGGTCCTCCGCCACAAAGACTAGAGAGCCTTTCAAGAATCCTTCCTTTCTCTCCGCTTTTCCACACGTAAATCTTTTGAGCAGCCGTAAAAATCTGAGCTCAGTGTAGATAAATGCTCGATTTGCATCATTTGAGTATGACATAAATGTGAATACACCGTTTCCTGGGATTCAACACCCCACAAGCAAAATCCCATCTTCAAATCAGCTTAGCGTGCAGACATTCATCGCAGACAGGAACGGCAACGTACGCTTTTCAACGTGTCCATTGTCTGGTTTGTGATGTTCGATGTGTCCGGACTGTTTGGCTGCGATGCCAAAGGAGCTCCGGCCTTGGCCCTACGATGCGAGGATACGATGAATGGGAGAAAAAATGAGCAAGAAAGAAGAGTGAGCGACTGAGGGTAAACTGGGAAGACTTCAAAGGGGATTGTGACAATGGCCGTGGGAACTGGCCCTCTGCAATTCTTGGGAAGCAGCAACTGGCCTGTCCGATAGCCGTTTTCTGACACGACTCAAAAGCTTATGACTCAATCTTAAATGGCATCTGTTCCATGTGCTTGTGTGGGTTCCAGAAAGGTAAACTGGATTCATCCCACATTCCGAAAAATATGCATGTTGGGTTCTCTGAAAGCACTAAACTAAATTTTCTTTGGGGGCGACTGAACTTGGGTCTGGGTAAGTTTAGGCTCCATTTATACATAAGATAAGCTTTCAACATTAAATATTAAAACATATTTTTTAAAACCAATCATTTAGTGATAATTAACACAATGAGGCAAATAAGAAAATTAAATAATAATAATAATAATAATAATTTCCTTGTATTGTCATTCTGTGTAACAATGTACACAGAACGAAATGTCGATTGCACCTGACCCGTTGTAGCGAGCCGATGCAGCCGCAGCCAACAGAGGGCGCCGCCGACCACTTTTTAAGTCTTAGGAATGACTCGGCCGGGGCACGAAACACCGACCTCCCAGTCTCAAAGCGGGCGCCTTACCATCTAGGCTACTGAGCTGGTCCCTATGTGAGGATAAAAATTGCTATAGTTCAGATTCTAATGTGTGTATATATACAAAAGTCAATTCCATTGAAGTTGGGAAAAAGTTTAAAATGTCAGTAAAATTAGAATAGAATGACTTGCAAACCTTTTCTAACCCATATTTAAATGAATACACCACAAAGACAAGATTATCCATGTTCAAACTCATAAACTTTATTTCCATAAGCAAATAATGATAAACTTAGAATTTTATAATTGCAACAAGTGCCAAAGTAGTTGGGAAAGGGGCTTCTTCACCATTGTGTTACATCACCTTTCCTTTTAATAACACTCAATAAACGTTTAGGAAGTGAGGAGACTAGTTGTTGAATCGTTGATAGTGGAATCCTTTCCCATTCTTGCTTTATGTACAGCTTCAGCTGTTCAACAGTCCGGGGTCTCCTTTGTCTTATTCTGCGCTTTATAATGCGCCACACATTTTCAATGGGAGACAGGTCAGGACTGCAGGCAGGCCAGTCAAGCACCCGCACCCTCTTACTACGAAGCCACGCTGTCGTGAGACGTGCAGTGTGTGGCTTGGTATTATCCTGCTGGAAGAAGCAAGGGCGCCCATGGTAAAGATTCTGTTTGGATGGCAACATACTTTGTTCCAAAACCTGAATGTACTTTTCTGCATTAATGGTGCCTTCACAGATGTGCAGGTTACCCATTCCTTGGCCACTCATGCACCCCCATACCATCACAGATGCTGGCTTTTGCACTTTGCGTGCATAACAGTCTGGGTGGTTCTGTTCTTCTTTGGACCGGAGGACACGACGTCCACAATTTCCAAACACAATTTGGAAAACTGACTCATCAGACCACAGAACACTTTTCCACTTTGTATCAGTCCATTTTAGATGGGCTCGGGCCCAGAGAACCCTGCGGCGTTTCTGGATGTTGTTGATGAATGGCTTACGCTTTGCAACATAAAGTTTTAACCCACACTTACGGATATAGCGTCGAACTGTATTGACTGACAGTGGTTTTCCAAAGTGTTCCTGAGCCCATGTGGTGATGTCCTTTACACATTGATGTCGGTTCTTAATGCAGTACCGCTTGAGGGCTCGGAGGTCACGGGCATTCAATAATGGTTTACGGCCATGCCGTTTACGCACAGTGATTTCTCCAGATTCCCTGAACCTTTTCACAATATTATGGACTGTAGATGATGATATCCCTAAATTCCTTGCAATTGTACTTTGAGGAATGTTGTTTTTAAACTGTTCAACAATTTGCTCACGCAGTTGTTCACAAAGAGGTGAACCTCGCCCCATCCTTGCATGTGAATGACTTAGCTTGTTCGGGTCTCCCTTTTTTATATCCAGTAACAACTCTCACCTGTTGCTAATTCATCTGTTCACCTGCAAATAGTTGGTTGATTTCCATTCATCCACTTTCTGAGTAGTTATTGACACCTGTCCCAACTATTTTGGCACGTGTTGCTGTCATCAAATTACAGAGTTGATGATTTTCTCCCAAAACAATAAAGTTTATGAGTGAAGACAATAAATATGTTGTCTTTGCTGTGCATTCATTTAAATATGGGTTGAAAAGAATTTGCAATTTACTTGGATCAATTTTTATTTGCAATTAACACACTTTCCCAACTTCATTGGAATTGAGTTTTGTATATCTCATCTCATTAGCTGCACCGCTTATCCTCAGTAGGGTCGCGGGGGTGCTGGAGCCCAACCCAGCAATCATCGGGCACTGAACTGGTTGCCAGCCAATCGCAGGGCACACAGGGACAGACAACTCACTCGCTCAGTCACACCTAGGGACAACTTGGACCGGCCAATTCACCTGAAATGCATGTTTTTGGAATGTGGGAGGAAACCGGAGTGCCCGGAGGAAACCCACGCAAGCACGGGGAGAACATACAAACTCCGCACAGTAAGGCCGGGAGCTGGATTTGAACCCACGCAAGAGGTTCCCACGACCTCAGAACTGTGCCGCACACGCGCTAAGCACTGCGCCGCCGTGCTGCCACATTGAAGAAATATTAAGTAAAAAATGGAAATAGTACAATTAAGATTAGTGTACCATAACCGCTTGTATATATATATATATATATATATATATATATATATATATATATATATATATATATATATATATATATATATATATATATATATATATATATATATATATATATATATATATATATATATATATATATATATATATATATATTCTTTAACATCTCATTTTCTGACCACAAACTATTCTAAACATGGCTGTGTTCAAAATAATTGGTGGTGTATGGTGACACAACAGAAACAAATTCAGCCAAATTGTGTTTTATTATCATGTTAACACACTTGGCTCAAAAGTCAGCCTAGGTAAATGCAAGGTGAATCCAATTTCCTTTAAGCTTCAGTTCAATAGCCATGGCGATCTCCTTCCTGGACAGGGCATACATATAAATCTCTTTCTTTAACCGTGCAAATAAAGGCGGGGGCTCAAAATATTGTCCGACATGTTTGAGACCCCTGCCCTAAACTATTGGAGACTTGCTAACCTAAAAAGGTCTTGTGCTACTGGAGGTATGTCTTAGTCTTTAAAGCGACTTATTGCAGTTTTAAAGTGCGCTAATTGAGAAAAAAGATAGTAAGATTAGAGAAAAAAATTGTAAAAAAGCATAACTACATTTGAGAAAGGGAAAGTGAAAAATTATAGTAAAATTATATTAAAAATACTTAAAATGAGCAGAGCGTTCTGCCAACATGGCAAGAAAATTCTACCAGGATTTATTTTTCTCCTCTTTGCAATATTTTATGCTCGTTTTTTGGTATGTAGGCATTTAAAAACATCAAGAACATCAAAACTTAATTGATTCACTCTGCTTAATGGCAAGAAGGATACTCAATGCTCAGTTGTTAAATATACCTGACCACAAAGAATAGGCAGTAAGAAAAACAATTACCTTTAGAGTTCACGTTTGCTTTTCCCAATAAACATCTGGTGCTGAAAATGTCAAACATAATTGCAACTGATCATTTCAGGGAAGCTGGCCTCAATCTTTAATGTAGGAAGAAAATGCTCAGGAGAGTCTTTTTCGACTAGTCTCGAAGTGTATAAGCAAGACTTTTAAACAAATTGTATGTTTATGTAACTACCTGCCTTTTGTACACTTTAATAGAGTCACATACAATAGACAGTTTAAGATGCAATCCAAAATGTTGCTAAAATGTTATTACATAATATGTGTTTTTGAGTACGTTTTTTTGGGTCATATATTATGTATATACCATACATTCACAGGGTTTTCACACCTTTTTCATAGCCAAATTCAAGCACTTTTTAAGGAATTTCAAAGCCAATAATAGGGACCTTTTATCAAATATTGGATGAATCATGTATTTTGCAGAGCTCCGAATATATATTTAATTTACATATGCAATTTTTAATCTTGTGTGTGCATTTATCATAGATAGATAGATAGATAGATAGATACTTTATTCATCCCCGAAGGGAAATTCACTTTTCCAGCAGCATCCCTAAACTGAGAACAATCGAAAATAACTGAGAACAATCGAAAATAACACGGGAGCTGCTGGAGTGGCTGCCATTCGTGACGGCGCCGGAGAAACGATTCAATTTGAATCATGTACAAACAAACAAACAATTGAATCATGTACAAGAAACGATTCAATCTGAATCATGTACAAACAAACAAACAATTGAATCATGTACAACAAACAAACAAAATATTTATGTTTCAATAAGTGGAGTGTTAATAAAATGGGGGGAAAATAATTTCTGATACTGATATAACCAGGTAAAACTAATTTTAAGTTACCTGTCCAAATGAATGTTGTGTCTGTCAGGTTTTTAATGTAAATCTCTTGATTTTATGTCTCAAGGTAATCAGCTCGTTTTTATATTACTAAATATAAAAACAATGTTTCTCATACAAACACACACATAAAGTAACGTCTCAACAATGAGTGTAATTATATCTTTTGTACTTTTATCAATCTTGTATTTTATTTTGAAGTCGTGTTCCGGCTCTGTACTGATTCCTCTGACGTCACGAATAAACTTTGGCTCTCTCTTTCCGAAAACTCAACAAGTGGTCGCGTGAGTTTTTTTGCCCCCACCATAATGTCGAATTAAACCATATACATGTATTTTATCTGTGCAAATATGGCCACGAAATAGTCAAATATGATTGACTTTGACAATATCCTTTATAGATCTTGAGTAAATCACAAATAGATTTGTTTCGGAGACAAACCTCTCCCCATATAGGTGTTGGTTAAAATGACAATAATATGTAGCTTACATTTTCAGTTGCAGGAAGTTCTTCCCATTACAGTTTAACACTGGGAAACCCTTCCTTATTTTTTTGCATGGCGCACCTTAAATGTTCATGATTGATACATAATCATTGCACTAATACACATTTCATAGTGCCCTGTTTAGGTGTAGCATGCACCTTTCCTCTTGGGCTCAACTTGTAGACCAAGAATAATGGGAGACGCATCTCCTTAATAACTACAGTACTTCTATCTATTGTTTCAACTAATTTTTATATCATATTTGTTTTTTGGATTATAATAACAAGCATTTTTTTATTTATTTGAGAAAAAGATCATAAGAAGTTAAATTTGACATTTTCTGAAGTTATTTTTATTCTATTTTTTCTCCTCTCTTGCAAACAATCTCTTCCATTACAAATACAATCCACCTCTTTTATCCTTCTTTTGAAAGTTTTCTTTCATTCCATTGTCGAGTCTATCCAGGGTTAATTTAAACCGGTCCATGTAATCTGCTTTTATTGCTTTGGACATTTTCCATTTTTTACTTAATATTTCTTCAATGTGGCAGCACGGCGGCGCAGTGCTTAGCGCGTGTGCGGCACAGTTCTGAGGTCGTGGGAACCTCTTGCGTGGGTTCAAATCCAGCTCCCGGCCTTACTGTGCGGAGTTTGTATGTTCTCCCCGTGCTTGCGTGGGTTTCCTCCGGGCACTCTGGTTTCCTCCCACATTCCAAAGACATGCATTTCAGGTGAATTGGCCGGTCCAAATTGTCCCTAGGTGTGACTGAGCGAGTGAGTTGTCTGTCCCCGTGTGCCCTGCGATTGGCTGGCAACCAATTCCGGGTGTCCCCTGCCCACTGCCCGATGATTGCTGGGATGGGCTCCAGCACCCCCGCGACCCTACTGAGGATAAGCGGTGCAGCTAATGAGATGAGATGAGATTTCTTCAATGTTTTGTGCAAGTGGAGAAGGGGAGTGAAATTCACTGAGAAAGTTAGTGAAGCATCCTTTCTCATGACACTCAGATTGTCTAGTTTTATGCTTTTAGTTTTGAATTGATATAAAGTTGGTCCTCCAAAAGTATTTGGGAAAAAACATAAGGAGGATCATGTCTCGCTCAAAATGGAGTATTCCTACCTGGAGATGTGACAACAATTGGATATAAAAGGTATGATGAAGGGGTGTCTTGTTTTCATTGGGGATGAATTTGGACCAGAATTAACTCCATCAATCTGACTGTCCATTGTCTGCAACCTCTGTGGTGGCTCTAATGTGAGTATGTGCCTGCGTGGCTGCTGTCCCCAATGGACTTACCAATGGTGCCATGAGGTGCAGGTGATTTGTGCTGAAGGGTGTGTGAGTGAGTGGTTTGTCTAAGTAAACAAACCAAGATAATCAACGCTAGTGAGGAGACACGCACTTTTAGGGGTGACTACATTGGCAGGATTTACACCAAAAGTATTGATTGAATCCTAATTTATAATCTGAGTTATGAGTGTGCGTGCATGTGTGTGATAAAAGATCTTTGATCCGCTCTCCATTCTTGTGACATCACTGAATAGATTAATAGTGCCTGCTGAAAACCTGTAAAGCTGCCATAAATCATACAAACTTGCACACGCACAGATTGTTTGTGTGTGCGCCAGGCAGACAGACTGCAAAGAAGGGAACATAACAGGGAGATGGATGACGGATAGATCGCCTCATTCCCCAAGCCAATGTGAGCTGGCTTCCCGCCTTTTCTGTTGGGAGAGATAACAAACATGGCGGCACCTCGATGCTGCTGATGACCGCGTCACAGATAAGCCGCACGCGGATGATCCCTAGGCCGCCACACAGCAGCAGGTGAAACGAGTGCCGCGGGGCTTGACACCGAGCCACCGCGTGATAACGGGAGAGGGGCCTCCACTCAAAACGGAGAACGGAGAGTGGGAAGGAGCACCAGAGGTGAACAGAGAAGAGAGTGACTGCGCCAGTCTACTCAAGGTGCTCCGGATGATCTGTGACCTGTCCTAAACGTTTTAGATGAAGTGGAGCGAGGGTTGCAAATGTCCATTTCCCATCGCCTTCAGGGTCACGCCCGAGGATCGGGGAGAGAGCGAGGCAGAATGTTAAGGTTGGAATAACGGCGGGATAATCTTGTCTGAGGTGCACTAACGCAGAGCAAAGGGCTTGTTGTGAGAAATTAAAGAGGGGTCAGAATAGGATGGGGAGCACCTTGGTGGAAAGGAGATCAAGATATACACGACCCCGAAAAAACAAAAGCAGCCAACAATAGCCAACCTTTAAAGAAGAACATGATGTATTCCAACAGACTGATTTACAATTCATGTCGTGTAAGCATGTCAAACATAAGGCCCATGGGTCGGAACCGGAACATTGGGTGATTTTTTTTTTCTCCGGCTCTCTATAAATTTATGGGTATGTCAGTGTCTAAGGTCATTTCTAACAAAACTTTTGATTTATAAAATTAATCTAAACCAAATGCTTCCTCTTGCCTTTAGAGGAAAGTAAATGATACAGTCTTAACTTTAGTAAGCCTAGACTAGTAGTTAGATCTGATGTAGTCTAATCTATTGTTCATGCACTGCTAAAAGTTTTATTTTGTATTCCGTTTGCATTAATTTCAAACCAGTATGACAATAAAGGCAAATAATTTTTTTTTTCATTGCTCCCACTTCTTTGTAAATAAACATTTTATGCTTTGAAAAAAATCCCTTGTCTTCCACGCTTATAATACGTACAGTAGGACTTAAGTAGGCTGAATGATAAAGCATAATATTGAAAAACTGTGGTAAGCTGCACATTTTTATCTAATAATTCTACTTGGATCAGCAGGAGTAGAGCAGAAAAAGCGACCGAAATTTGAAATGACACACTCACATGAAGCTTTACAATATTATGATGATTTAAAACTGCGTAACCGTTTCAAACAGTGGTGTAAGAGATAAAATCTGAATGAAAGGTACAAAGAGTACAATGAACTGCTTAGACAGGAAAATACAGGGGTTATTGATGAGTGCTCTCTCAATGCTAGGGTGTTGGCAATGAATTAAAAACAGAGGACAGTTGTGCTTTCACACATGAGCAGACTCACATACAAAATGAAGGATGCTTTGCAATAGAAAATACAGACAGGCCATGACCACGTTCTAGTCCCCTTTCTCGCGAAATAAGAACGACCCACATTTCGTTACACCAAAATTTAATTCGGAAAGGAAGTGCTGAGCGAAGCATTTAGAGATGTTTGCTAATCAAAAAACATGAGCACACAGAGACCTTTGACATTTAACCTCAAGTTGACCAAAGGGGGCATGGAAGGTCTTGCTTGGGTGACAGCCAGCCGCTTCCAGCTATGACCGCTGAAGTGCGGTTTAAAGGTCAAACTAAAAGCTTGACGGCCCCTGCCACTGGTAGCATGCTGACGGCTACGAGTTTGATGACCTTTGGCCCTTCACCCTAGTATTGAGGAAATCCCGCAATGCAACTTGAACTACGTGCATGAGCCGTTTACATTAGCAACTCCAGGATTAAATAAACTGTCTAAAGGTACAGTGCGCGTTATTCGTCCAATACATGTTTCTGTATGGCAACGGGAAGGGATGTCATACTCAGTTTGGCTCTAGGGCAGGATCCAGACTTTCAGTTGTCAGGCAGGCCGAGTCAGTGAAGGAATGTCAACTCAAAATGTTTAGTTTACCATTATTTTCTGTATTATGGTTTATAATTCAGCCTACTTTAGTAGCCTTCCCTACATATTACAATTATGGATGACACAATTATTGACTAACAATTGGAAGGAATGATTATCATGTTTGGTATTGAATACGTTAACTGGTTTCTTTTAATCGTTGAGTAGTGGAGTTGTAAACCTGAATGAACTCACCAGGCTATACAAAGTGGGAGCTATGAAAAATAAAATACAATTATTGCCTTCATTGCCATACTAGTTTGAAATAAATAAAGAAAAAGAAAAAAATAATAACAGTTTTAGCAGTGCATCAGCGATAGAAATAGACTACATCAGATCAAACTACGAGCCTGAGCCTACTGAAGCTAGGGTATAGTATATTGCAGCTGTTTTAAACACATAACATTACAAGTGTGAGCATCAAATTTTGAACCTGTATAGCACATCTACTCAAAATCTGGCTTTAGCCTAACTTAGCCAATAACATCAAGCTACTTCGATAACTAATGTTCCTGTGCACTAAAGTACCAGCCTAAAGAGGGTTGGGTGTAGCCCGATTGTACTTGCCCAAGACACACCACGGGAAATTGTGCCCCTACAACCCTAGTGGTTAGGCGATAAACCTAAAATACCAAAATCAAAATTAAGACTCCTGTGCCCTTATGCCCTGCAAAGGCTCTAATATAAAAACAATGCTGAGAGCGGGAAATTGTGATGTTTCAGAGATTTTATCTCTTGGAATTAGCTAGCAAGGTCTTTATAAACTGATAGGTGGATTTATATACGTACATATTTTTACACAGACAGACAGCACAACAATCAAAGAGATTAATGCTGAAATGATTCAACAGGACACGTTCCTGTGAAACATGGGCATAAATTAGCCGCAACTTGTGTTAGGGCAGGGAATGAGCAATCACATTTTATGTTGGAAATAATAAAACACTTGGGAGAAATAGCGTCTCTCACTTTACTGATTGTCCTTGCTGATTGCGACTTGATGTTCCCAGCAAGTGCGCAAAGACACGGGGACTCACCCTGCTTTTGAAATGATTTTTTCTTTTCTTTTCATGCCCTAATGCTGGAGCTCAGCCTTGATTGGGGGTACCATCTGAGTGCAAGTGGGCATGTGACTAGATAACCCCCCCACCCGGTCATGCATGCGTGCGTACACTCACTTGTTCGCCAGGGCTTGATCATCAGCGCCGGGCTTTTTCATTATTTAATCAGAAGCACTCTTTGCAGGGGCTAAATTATTAATACCTAATGTTCACACAATCCCTCGCCAAAAGGGACGCCAGGGTTTGCAGAAAAGCAACCACTCATGCACACCCGTTCCCACCCTCTCCCTCTACTGAGAGTAAGAATTGAGACATTACTAGGAAATTGGGGATGTTAATTAACTAATGTGTTAAACACGCAACAGGTCTTTTGTGGCCATGATGGTTGGTTATGCAAAAGATTTGATACGATGCAATTGATGCATATTATGTTATGCATTATAAAGAGTGAATAGATCATTTAATAATAAATTCATTAGTAGGGTAATAATTATTTTTGATAATTGCTGAATTTTTTTAGACAATATATTTTTTTAATATAACACAGAATAGTGCTCAAAATATAAGCCAGTCTTTACTGATTTCTGAATTCCCTTCTCAACTTTTGAACCAAATTATATCGATATGTTCATCCGTTTCCCCCTACCTCACTAAGTCCTGCTTACTCTTCCTGCCTCTATCCCTGCCTACCTTGAAAATGAAAAGGGTATATTTTCTCTTCTATATACATTTTCTCGTCTATAATCAAGTTGCATTCCTTTTACAAAAAATACATATGTGGTTCCTACTTGTGTTTCGTTATTTTTTTTCAAATATTAATTGAAGTTTGGATGTTCGACGCATTGAGTACAAAAATGCATTCGATGTCAAAGATCAATTTTAACAGGGTTGGCAGAGAATGAGTTAAAATGCCTTGCATAACACTACATTGGTTTGCAATCAAAATATCTATCTAGCAACTGAACAAGTACAACTATAACAAAAGGGATACAGTACATCAGTAATGTGAAGCCAAATACGAAAAAATAAGCAATTAAAGCAAAATACAGTCATTGAAAATGCAGATGGACAGGCAAACAGATGGACTGTGGGAAAAAAAACTCAATGGTTGTGCTACTCTGACTGTTTCTTCCTGTTGCGGAGATCTGGAGTTCCAGAAGCTCAAATTGCCCTCACGTGCCCTCCTCCTCCGAGGCTACAAATGGCACCCAACCCACATCCCGCAAAGTGCGCACAACCCACATGGAAGCCCCGGGCCCCCCATCGCAGAGGAGAATCTCTTTGCAGGGGCCCGATGACTCTTCCAGTACCAGACAGGTGGTGGAAACCGAATGGGCATCTGAATGCCAGACCGCTGCCAGGGGGGCTTTGTGCCAGTTGGACCGCCGTTAACCAGCACACTCCCTCAATGTGGAGCACAGAGCACACAAGCAGATAGCGAGCCCGCCTACACATAAACATAATTCTCTGATTCGTAGGGACCTTTTATCATTGCATGCTAACCTTTTATGTTAACCTCATGGTTGAACCCAAAATTAGTCCAGTACTATAGTAAAAACACTCCACATCTTCTCCTGCCTTCATACGTATCATTATGTGTCCTATGTATGAATATATATTTTTGGCAGTGATTCATATAGTATGCGTGTCACAACATTTTTGTGTGCAATACATACAGACTCATAGCAAAAGATAAGAACTGATACAGAGCGCAGTGTCGGAGAGCATTAATTTAAATTCAATGTCCGGAAGACAACATTCAATCCGATCCCGCAAGGAAACATTCACTCACTGTCAATTCTCTGCACTTTCAAATATCTCATATATGAATGTAATTTCCTGTTAGTATTTATTCTATTTACAACAACACCAATACATGCAGCAATGCAGAAATATCATTTTCAATTTTCATCATGAATATATATGTAAAAATCAACAGGATGTTTGATAAGTTCCTTTGCCAACCAAGTCTGTTGAATATCAACACATTTACAGTGCATTACCAAATGTCTTTAGTGCTCTACTAGTACTTTCCATTGGGTCCAACCACATCTTTGTGACCTAATTGAACTGAATGATTCTAAGAACTGATAGTAATTCAATATCAATGCCATCTTGCTTCACCAGCCCCTCAATATAACGGAATGCTGACACTTTGAAAGGTCATGTCCACAATTAAATGTCCCCACTCGTTTGGCTGAAATACAAATCTAATTCTGATTTGGTTGACTGATCAGACAATTGGCCTAACAGGAATCCATCCCATTCAGAGTCGGGCATACCCTCTCACATATGTCATGAGCAGATTTTGTGTTCATCTCCGTCTGACAATTAGAAGAGTCCCTGCAGACATCGCGTCTTGTGAAGAAGAGCACTCAGCAGCCACTTCATCATGCATGACAACACTGCTAGAAACTGTCATAAAGTATCAATTAAATGTAGAAAAAATATTTGTTATTGTAGTGTCACCATAATCACAACAGTGTATCGGCTAAAACAGAGACCAAGTTAAATTTAACTTGCACAAATCCTGGACCAGCATGTCATTATTTCTTAGTGCAATGTTTTAGCACCTTTATGGATACATTGACTGACATTTTTATGTTTTGCCACTGTTCATCAGATACAGGTTTACAATGAATTCACAATCAACAACTTTGATAAACATTCGGGAAAAAGCCAAAGCTCATCTTGGTACCGTACCATCGACAGTCCAAACACTTTTCACATCAATAAAATCATGTAAACAGATTATTATAGCAACGTATTATATGTAATCTGAATCACATCTCATCATCACACAAAAAAGACATACTCATGAAAAAAATCAAATAATGAATGAAGATTGTTTTTATCACACCATTTGACTAAACAGAATCTCACACAGAATTATGCTAAACAAAAGCAATAAAAGGATGTATGATTTGTAAAATTGTATCTTATTCGGGAACCATGTTACTTCCTGTTCCATAATTTTCCAATGTGTCTATTAGCTGGTAAATACCTTGTAAGTAGGAGCATTAAAAGATTCCAGGTCATTTATAATAAGTAGAAAAGTCCAGCTCCATTTGACTGTAAGATTAAGACAAAAAAGTTTGGAATACCCAGATTTTGTTCTTGCTTTCATACAAGACTATACAAGTTCTTAAAACAGAAAAAAAACAAAATACAAACAGAAGCAGGCAATTAGGGACATGCTAATAAGTTACAATTTGCCAATTGGCTTAATCTTCAATTCCTGTGATGACCCTGCATGGAATATACTAATAATTTACCTCCTGAAAGTGAATACTTTACACAAACTACATTTGTGTCATTATTTTGCTGGCTGCAGAGCATGCTACACTAATTGCTAACTCAACAGAGATCACCAGAGAATTCAATGAATGATGAAAAATGGAATTAAATGGCTTCTTGTTTATTAATAAATGGTGTTTTTGAAACTGTTTTTTTTTTTAATAAAACAACCACTTATAGCCCACGACCAAATCCCAGCACATTCACAATTTAAATCATATTGATGTTTTACTATCGCTTTACTATCCCTATATTGTACATATGGTGTATGAGAGTGGGTGAATAGTTATTTAGTTGATGGAACACACTCATGACAATTCAATAGAGTGTGCCTGTAATTATAAAGAGCCCTACTTTACCACGCAACTCACAATGACAAACTGACAAGGAACAACTGTCGCCCACCCCCTCTTGGGACATTATACTTTGATAAAGATTGTGCTTTTCCTGTGCACAAGATGCACACAATACTGCCCCTTAACAGTTGGGGATGTGACAGGACTTCTACCAGTGGTTATAAGCAATGGAGAGCTCTTGTTTTGTCTCTTTATTAATTCATGCCTTCTGACGCATAAGACAACGGGCTGAGTTTGCCGCTCTAAAGTACAACGACGTACTATTATGACTCACGCTGATGTGCTGGAAATGATCGGCAAGCTGGATCGACAGATTGACAAACAGATGGACAGATTTGACAACTCTGTCGTGGTCACGTGTTAAAAGTGAAACTGTCTGTGTTGGGGGGAAGGAGGAATGGCAAAAGATGAGTGAGAAAACACACCAAAACCCCTTGGCTTTTGTCTTAGTATATGACATACGTCAGCAATTCTCAATAGTTTTTAAGCCAAGGCATTATTTCCTTGAAAGAATCTTGAGGCACACCGCCAGACAAAATTCTATTCCAAGCATCACTTAGTTAAAATGTATATATAATCTTATGACTCGTATTATTAATATAGTGAAGTGGTGGGCCCTGGATTTTACTCCTAGGCCTTCAGCTCCAGTCTGAATTTGTGAAGTGTCATTCGCGAACGAACCAGCTCTATGAGCCAGCTCTTGGAAGTAAAATGTCCTATTTTATTTGTGAGGACTCAGGTCGAGAAGAGGGGGCCCTCGCCACACGCCGGGTTCTCTGGGTCTGATGGCGCCGTTAATGCGCACCGCGCAGATGTGGGTCAAGTTAATATTGTATTTTGTAATAAAATATACGTTAAACAAAACTGCAAACACATAGAAGAACATTAGTGGGTGGAAAATAAAAAGCGAGGGAAAGGCTTGGCCCTATTCTAAAGTAAAGACTGTCATTGGGCTTGGGCTTAAGATCTTACTTACGGGCTGGAAGTGGCTGACCAAGCCTTTTCCTGCTTGCGAAAAGCTTGCTGGCCTTGAAGTTGTCTGACCTTTTGATAATAAATCAACACAACATTGTATTTTGTTGAGCACCTTGGTCTCTTCAAGTTTAATGGCTATGGCGCAATCAATTTGGCGGATTTCCGCCCTCTAGCTTATCCTAAATTGTAAAACTGCTAGCAGGCGTTTAGAGGCCAACTAGGAATATGATTGGCTAAACAAACGACTGATTTTACGGTACATCGCCTCCAGGATTTTTTTGGGAAGGCCTCTGAGTAGAATTCTGAGCATAGCAACAACTAATGGCTGAAATATTTTTGGTTAAATTCATGTGGAAGCAGAACAATCAGGGAGAAGCAATTAACTTAAGCTAACGGAAAATTTTGACACTTTTAATTAATATTGCTGGACAAAATGTAAACAACATCACATGATTTAGATCTTTTTTAGGCCAGCAGAGAAACCTTTGCAGGCCCTGAAGGCCCACCGCTGTTATAGTGTTAAAATGAGAAGATAGTATCGATCTTAGGACAATCAGATCAATCCGATCCAAAACTTTCTCAGTATTGATAATATCCATATTTGGACCAATCCGCCCACCATTTATATGCACATACAAACAGTTGAGCCGTAAGCATGTTGACATATGCTAACACATATGGATGGACGCTAACCTTTGCTAAACTAATACAATTTAGTGCATTTCTGTTCTCCCTCTTTTCAGTTAGGAGTTCTCTCCAGCTGCTTGCATAACCCCCCTTTCCTCATTCTGCACCTCCTATTCAGCTTTTTAGTCCGCTCTTGAGAGCGGGTTACCAGAATTGTGGCCAACCTTTAACCCCAGCTCGCTAATTACCGCACCGCGACAATGCTTCGAGTGGCTCGACCTCCCGGGGGCACAAAAAGCCAGCGCGTGTCCACACCCAAAAAAAAAATTGACACACAAACCTTCCCCTGAGACTTACATTCCACAAAGCTTGGATACGGAAATATACCAAGCAAATTCTCATACATGCAGGTAAAAAGAATCTTATAACATGTTTGTCGCCAGGCAGAATACTAGAGAAAGAGGTATTTAGCGCCGCTTTCCTTGTGTTTAGGGGTTTAACTTTTTTGAACATGTCATATTTTTCAAAACGTTGACAAAACAAGAACTTTTAGGGGCAGCACGGCAGGGCAGTGGTTAGCGCGTGTGCGGCACAGTTCTGAGGTCATGAGATCAAACCTTCCTGTGTGGAGTTTGCATGTTCTCCCCGTGCTAATTTCATTAGAGTGTTTATTTTCTGACGTTTGTTCAGTGAAGAATCCAGCAGGGTTATTTGATTGTGGCTTTCTGGAAAATATTTTTTGATCATTTAGCCTCTTCTGCAATTCTCACATTTTTTTCAATTGCAAACTGAACTTAGTCTCTCATCAGAGATTGAAAATGTTATTTGACCCTCACAGGAAAAGGTTTGGGGACCCCTGCTGTAAGGAGTCTTATAAATACTTATCTCAAACCCCCTGCCAAAGAAGAACATTAAAAACATATTTTAGAATTGTGGCAACACTGCACTTACTTATCTTGCCTTTGTAAGATTTATAGTATCAGTTTTGTAATCTGTGGCAACAATGTTTGGGAGATTGGAGTAACATATTGAATTTTTTTTTTATATTCACAAAGAGCCCACACAACCTCCTTTGACCAAAACAAATAGCAGTAGCCTCTGTAATCTCGACCACTGGCCTCAGAAGAGAATAGCAAGCTCTGAAATGCCGCAACCTAGAAACCAGCCATACCAAAGATGGGGGGAACCGGCACAAAAGAGAAAGAGAGAGACTCAGGGACTTGATGGGAACTAATCCAAGTGTAGATGTGGTGTGCAGCCATGCTATCGGTGTCTCTTCTCTGGTGCAGTTGACAAAACGAATGACATTCTCACTCCAAAAAGCAACGCGTTGGTAGAGGGAAGAACATCCTGTATGAGATGCAATTAGACAGATCAGGTGCCAAGATGCATTGGGGGTTACGGTTGTGGTCCTTGAATCTGGAACGCACAACCGGAAGCATGTGCGTATTTATTCATAATTTTAAGACGAGTTAAAATTTATGATTGTGTGTCTGTAAGAGAAACACTACAAACTTAAGTTTAATAAAGATAGAGTTCACAGGTTTAAATCACTCTCATTTTGTGTCGTTCCGATATCTGTGTTTCAAATAGCTCTCAGGTTTTAAATACTCATAACAGCCGGGAAGAGATTCAAAACAATGTTTTAAAGCTTAATGGCTCACGTTTCTCTGAAAAAAAAAAAGAATGCAAAAGTCAAATTAAAAACCTGCATTAGAAATATCTCAATAACATTTCCAACCAAAATAATTTTGTTATGGTGGAAGATCATTTTATGTAATTTTTTTTTTTATTTTTTATTTTTTGATATTTTACTAAACTGTAATAGGGTTTCCTACTGTAAATATTGTTTAACAATATACAGAGTTACAAAATTGTAATATTATAACGACCCAGCTGAGGCTTGAACTAACAGCCTCCCAGTCTTGAAACGGGCGCCCCATCCCCAAGGCCACCAAGCTGGTTTACAGCAGAATGATTATAACGAATAGCATTTAATTTAACAACATTCTTTAAAAAAAATAAACACAATAATATTTATTCTACTTATTTATCACTTTTGTCAAAGACTATATATATATATATATATATATATATATATATATATATATATATATATATATATATATATATATATATATATATATATATATATATATATATGAATTATCTGCACAGGTTATCCTCAGTACAGTCGCAGTGGTGCTGGAGCCCATCCCAGCCATTGCCAGCCAGTCGCAGGGCACACAGAGACAGACAACCCACTTGCTCATTCATACCTCGGGACAATTTGAACCGGTCAATTAACCAACAAACTCCGCACAGGAAAACTGGTAGCTGGATTTGATACCATGACTTCAGAACTGTGCATGTATATAAATGGACAGTGTGTATTGTTTAGCATCTTATAGTAGTAGAAAATATTTATTATAAAACATAAAACTACATAAAACATTTTTAGAAGAAATCTCATAGGAGAAATCCTCATTTATTTCACTTAACAAGTTTCCCCTAATGGGAGCTGACACAATTGTCCGCCATTTTCCTGCTAGGGGTACCCAAAAAACACAAAAAGGCTGGGCAAAAACATAAAAAGTGATCGGCGTTTTGGTCTCTGAGTGTCCGTAATTCGTTTACATCCATGTGCTTTTTAGCAATCATTTTCTGTTGCTCTCTATCATCTACTGGACAAATAATACACACCGTCCCTTTATAAAATTTAAGTGGGATTACAAAAAAATATACAAGGCCACAATCATCTTTTGTATAAAAACTAGGACTGGGAATCGATAGCAATAAATTAAATTATTCATCTCAGTTTTTAAATAAATTAATCACGATTAATCGCGATTAATTTATTAAATCCAGATTTTACAAAAGGCAGTAAATATGAAAATATATGCATATAAAAATAAGATAACATTTATTGCCCAAAATTGTATATGCCTATGCCAAGTACATTAAACGTGCATAGAGACTGTAATGGCAATGATAGCTTTCGTAACAAAAATATTCAAGTACTTAATGTCAACACTGTTGATCTGAAAATTTGCTGTAAAAAAAATGAATACAAAGTAAAGGAAAAGTGTATTAAGCTTGTGGTGTCAAAGACAAATCATCCATAAACAAAAGGGTCAAGATCCTTATGTAAACATTGTAGAACAGCCATCTCTTGGACCAAGCTGATCAAAGGTTGTTTGTCGAGGTCCGCTGTCTGACTGTACCACTGCACCGGGGTGCTTGGCTTTCAAGTTGTACACCTGGGAAGATGTGCTCCGATGGTAATTAAATTCAGTTTTGCAATACGTACATATCACTTTTGCCTTGTCGAGATTTCCATCAGGCAATATTTTAAAGCAAAACCGTCCGCCTTAACGTGTTTCCTTTCTCTTTCCCATCGCTAGCATGCTACGCCACGTTAGCCGCAGGAAACCGAAGTGACTCTTCTTCATTTTTTCGGAACACCAGGGGACATGCCCTGGGCGGAACTTTAAACGTGACATTAATATATTTTCACGCGTAAAATGGAAAATTATAACGCAAATTGTTAACGTGACATATTTCGAAGCCCTAATAATAACCAAATATATTTTTTAAAGTAATAATTTTGATCATTTGAAATGATACTTAATTAATTTACAATTTATCAACTACAATAAAACATCTATTTTCTTGTTGCGTGGGTCAAGGATGTATCCACACACACAAACGCGGTTATCACTCTTGGACAAACACACACATGCACAATGGCAAAACTGCATCCATACAAAACATGGCCTGCAGATATACAAACCTTTAGTCAAATGCCAAGAAAAGCTGCCACGAGGGATAAAACCCTGTCAGTCTGACACATGCACATGCAAGCTGACACACAATGCTTCTCATATATTGTTTTCTTTAGAAGCGAGCGTAACGCCTAAATAGCCTACTAGCAAACAGACACAACCCGCAAGGTGAGGCATCAAGACAGGTAGCATCAAATTAAAAATCAATTCCGAATACCCAAAGCATTTACAGAATATGAGACTTAAAGTAAATTGAACATCTAGTAAAAAAAAAAACATCATCGCCCGCAGCCTCAGTTCTCCCTTTGTCTAACTCCTCCTAACCTTCACTCGCTTCTAATAAGCAGTCAGATATAATGCTTGTCTTTTATCTTCATCCCGATATCCATGTTCCTCTATTATCTTCCTCAATCCGTGCTCCCCCTCTCGCTCTCACCATTGCTGAATGTCCTCATTCTCCTTCTCTATTGTGCTGACAGCACAGCCAGAAGAGCCGAGCAGTCGAGCAGTGTGTGCGTGTCGACGCGCTGACCCTTTATTCAGCGTGAGGAGAAACAGAGGAGGACTTACGCAGACCGGCAAGGTCAGGGGCAAGGTCAGGGGCCGCGTGGAGTCGGCCATTACCCTCGAAATATATAAATATATATCTCATCTCATTAGCTACACCGCTTATCCTCAGTAGGGTCGCGGGGGTGCTGGAGCCCATCCCAGTAATCATCGGGCAGTGGGCAGGGGACACCCTGAACTGGTTGCCAGCCAATCGCAGGGCACACAGGGAGAGACAACTCACTCGCTCATTCACATCTGGGGACAATTTGGACCGGCCAATTCACCTGAAATGCATGTTTTTGGAATGTGGGAAACCGGAGTGCCCGGAGGAAACCCACGCAAGCACGGGGAGAACATACAAACTCTGCACAGGAAGTCTGGAGCTGGATTTGAACCCGACATGAACTGTGCCGCACATGCGCTAACCACTGCCCGCCGTGCTGCCCCATATAAATATATATATATATATATATATATATATATATATATATATATATATATATATATATATACATACATATATGTATATTGCTGCCATTGTACGTCCAAAAGTTGAAAAAGCTGTGACACACACAAATATACACACACACACAGGGGATAAATCTGAAAGTGCAAGACCCTCTGTATCTCTGCAAGTTTTGACTGCTTCCATTCCAGGTCGTCTAATCAGCTGTCTCTTATTTATCATCGCCTTTTAGACGCAACTCTCACTTGACACACGCACACACACACGAATGTGCACAAACACAGGTATGCTCTCCTCTGGAGGCCATTTCCGTTGGCAACGCTAGCTTCTCCCTCAGACCACCTCGGAGGGATCTACCTTGTGTAAATAAAGTTTCATATAACTCAGACACTTGCAAAGGAATCGTACGTGTGCGCTAAATCAAAATCACGTCGCAGCAGTTCATTTCGAACCTTTAATGTGTGACTGAGTGAGGTACTCGCAAATAGTTCTAAGGTCGTTTAAAGTGCACGTTACGAATGGAAATCGCCCACATGGGTGCCTAGTCAAAACAGAAATCTTAGTCTAATGGACTGTGTTTTGTACATTAGAGCTGGAACTGTTGTAGGTTTGGAATTACATATACTCCAGTGATTCATTCAAGTGTGGGATGAGGACCAATGGTTGTATTTAAGCTCTGTTCATTACCCAATAATTTATTTAAGTACAAATGAAATTACATTTAGTCAGTTTTAATGAAGTCTGTTTAAAAATCTTATTATTTTTCATGTTCAATGCATTTTATTCAATATTGTTAGCACAGTACTTGCGATACAGCAATATAGGCAACAATATCATAGAGGATCCTCTCACCCCAGCCAACACCTTTGACCTTTGACCTGTCCTCTGGTAGGGCCATCACCACCCTAAATAGGCGCGCACAACTGTGAAAAATATATATCTTGCCATTTGTACAGAAAAATGGATATTGTATAGAAAAATGAGTGTTCATATCTTACGTATCGACTTGTTCTGGAATTATGTCGATCCTAAATGTTATTGCTTTATTTTTCATTGGACTATTGTTACTATACACTTACAATTTAGGGTAGTTTTCAAGCACTACCTTGTACATATGTTAGCTTTTTTTATCCTGACTTTCTTTTTATGTAATTTTTTTCTTTTAAGTTTTTATTATGTATTTATCCGGAAGAGCCATGTTTAAACTTGTTGTAAGCAATGTTCACTATGTTTTAATCAAATACAATGAAGACAATTTAAATTTAAATTCCATAAGCTAGAGTTAAGTATATGCTAGGTGTGGTTAAGTACTGATACCAGGCATCAGTAATAGGCGAAGTCCTCTTGATACTAGGATCGGCCGGTGAGCTTCTGAACATGCGATCACAAAGAGAACATGTATGGAGAAAACAACCCACCCAAAGTTTTTTTTTTAACATTTTCATTAAAAGAAAAGGCGCATGAAGGAACCTCTACAATATATTTTGAGTTTTGTATGATAAAGTTTTTTTTGTACAGTCCTCTCATGTTCTCTGTCCAAGTTCAAAATTAATTTATGCCTTTTCTACTTCTTTTAAATGTCTACTAAACTAAACGCCTATCAAATCTATATAGTTTTAAGGAATTGTGGTATGTCCAGATAATCATGGTCTTTATTTTGGGCAAATCCTAAGATCATGATACACTGGAGATGACCATGGTCCACTGATCCGTTGCCGACCTGGTTCAAAGGGGCATCACTTTGTGTTGTGCTTTTTGGGCAAGTACAGCTTGGATGCGCCCGTATAGCGCTTTTTTTTTTGGGTAGGGGTTTGCTCCCCCACATAAAACAGATGGTTACCGGTCACAGGAGAAGCCTCCTAAACCGACTCAGATACAACACCTTAATCATCTGGTTGCTGTTATTTTTTTGGTGTAAAGTCTTGCCATTGATAGGCAGCGGCATATGTGTTAAACCTCTTATACTAGGTCCTAAATCACTGAGTGAGAAAACTTTTTTGTTCAGAAATTGAGAGTAGGCCTGTTCTGTTCATATTAATATTGTACAATATGCATTGCTTTACCTGTGGCTTCCATACTTTTGTTGTGACATGATAAAGGCTCAAAAGCTCTTCTTCCGATAAGACGGAGTTTTGTATAGTTTTGTATCTATATTTAAACTATTTATATTTTTAAATAAATAAATAACTAGCTTGGATAAAAATGAAATGGTTCATTCAAAACAAAAAACATAATATTAAATAGGTTAAATATACATATTAAAAATTTTGGGGGTTCCATTAGAAATAAAATCAACGTTCACAGCTCACCTTAACCACCCAGGTCATCGGGGCACCACTTCCTGGGAGTGTCTTGGGCAAGTACAGCCTGGTGGCGCCCATCCCTCTCAAGGCTGCTGTTTGGGGTAGGGGTTTTGTTCCCCACACAATGGAGTGTTCATACCAAGCAGTGTCTAAATTGTGACAAAATAATGTTGCCGCTTGTCAAAATGTGGATTCTGTAAGAATTTTTCCCTCCTTATTCTCTGCACTACCTCCGCTATCCCTCCTCCTCTCCAACGACAATTAGGACGACACGGCTTGTTGGCTTTCAGGGTTAACACTTACGGCTGTAAATGTTGGCTATTAAGCCTCCGAGGTTTAAAACCAATTAAGCGCAATGCCGTGTCCTGCTTGGATAAGAGCAAAGTGAGTTTCACATTGCTGTGGCTAGCATAAAGAAGAATCCGTGCTACTCTTTGCGCTCTTCATCTCGTACTACATATCACGTTTTCCATATGTTCAAACAATCGTGCATCCTTTTGTGCTTTGTTTAATCTTTGTCTCATGTAGAGTCATCTCTCCCTTCCCCCTTTGCAAAACGCCCCCTCAACAGTCTCTGTCACTCTTTGACGGTCCCACACTGTTCCCTATAGACTTAAAGAAAGGCCAGCTTAACATTGTAGCAGCTTGGCAACCGGGCACTAAGGAGGTGGGGGTGTAAAAAAAAAAAGTGCACAGTGTTTTCCCTCGAGCCACTTCTTCCCTCCATCTCTGACCCCCGTCTAGCTGCCCTCTCTCGTCTCTCTGATTCTCTCCTCTAAACTGGCTGATGGCGATGGGGTCAGGGACCCTGGCTGAGTAGAACTCATTACAGACTCCCTTCATTTCCATTCTGAGTGGGCCCTGTAGAGAGAAGGCGCACTAGGGCATTGAGGGGCACTCAGACGGGGAACGAGGCGAACACATTGAGCAAGACACCACTTATGAAGAGTGACGGCCAGCAGAACCAGTCTATAGAGCCTGCACACAGATAAAAAGGGAGATTGGGGGAGCCACGCAACAGTAGGGCAAGTCAGAGAGCCGTGGGGCTGACACGACAAGAAGCCGCGTTTTAATAAACATGAGCGGGAGCCCGGCGCAATAGAGTCGCACAACGGCGAAGCTTATGCAGATGAGAGGCGACCTAATGACTAAATGGAGAGGATCGAGAAAAGAAAAGAAAGAGGAGGGAGAGATTAAAGAAGGGATGGGAGGCGACGGTGTTTAAGTGGCTATGATGGAGTGTAAACAGCGGAGTTTCTCTGCCCTGCCACAGAAAGCCTTTGTCAGGCAACAACACAAAAGGCGGGGCCAGCGCAAATTAGTACAACATGCAGCTGTGCTAAATGACACAAACACAGAAGACTGTCAGAACCGGGTCACGTGTTAATGAACATGTAACCTGTCACGTTAAAAATGGCCAAACAGCAGTGTTGGGCCATCGGGGCAGGCAAGGGCTTAGCTGCTGGCCTAAAAAAATATATCCTAATCATGCTCCTCTCCAGGCATTTTATCAAGGTAGTGCCAAATATTTTTTTCAAGAATCTCCCCACCCCAAGACCACCCTCTCATGTTTGTTCATTCTGGTTCATTCTCGAATGACACATCGCTAAAGGCCATCACTGAAGGAAAAATTGGACAATGGAAAAAAAAAACATTTTTCCAGCCTTTTTTAACAACACTATACTCTATAAGTAACGCAGTGCTTCTCCTCAGAAGAAGAAATCCCCTCGCGCTCCTCAAGAAGTATTGCATATATTTTAATGGGATCACATGAGGGTGTGCTTCACTTCGTATCTACACTTTATACTCAATGCTTATATTTCATGCTTTATGCACCGCAGTCAGGTAAAATGTAATCAAAACACGGCAGATGAAACTGTCACTGCTTACTAGTGTAGTTGACGTGCAATTGCTCTTGATTAGTTGGAAAGTAAAAACAAATATTTCAAAAAATTCCTGAGGTCAAATGTGCCCGGGCTTCTCTTGACGAAGCCCCACGCACCCCCAGGGGCGCTCGCCCCACTGTTTGTGAACCATTGATGTAACGACATACTGTAGCTAAACCAATGAACAAGACCATGCTACATTCTTAGTTCTGAATGAGATGACGATAGTTGGCCTGGGATAAAACAATGCTAGTTGTCTTTGTATAACAAGTTTTTAGAAAAAAAGAATCTAGTTTTCTGCCTGAAAGATGACACCAGGTTTTGGGGCAGGACATTACAATTCGACTTTTGCACATAAAAGAAGATGATGCTGAATTTCAGCCCAGAAGAAAATGAGCTTGAGCATAGAAAAATAAGGTAGTTTTGTGCACAGAAGAAGAGAATATCAGATTTCAGCATATAATATGACAAAGCTAGATGACATAGAACGTTACACTATTCAGTCCAGAATAAGTCTATGCCAATTTGTTAGCTTAGAAGACAATAACAGATTTTGGCATAGAATACAACAATGCTGGTTTTCAAGACATCCCTAGCCCTCAGCCTAAACAAATACAATGTTGGATTTTTGACATCGAAGGAGACGCTAAAACAGAAAACAAGCATATTTTTACATGTATTTTTTATTTATTTATACTTACTGCGAGAAGTATGTATGGGTAGGAAGACAACATTTTTTTAAAACATTCTAAACAAATTGTGGGGTGATCTTCTGGCCTGTTGACCATGTCAAAGTGTCCATGACACTCAACTCCATTCGTATCAAAAGCATTAAATAAAGTAAAAAGCATCTGTCTTCGTTTTGTTTTAATAGTCCGCAGTTACTGTTAAGATTTGACAATTTCAAATGGTATTTTTTTTCTGGGAAGCCACAAATTTAATATTCTATTTCAGTAAAAACGGCAAAATGGCAACACTGCGAAAAAATATAGAAATAACACATAATTTAGTCCGTTAAATTATTCTTTTTATCACTTTACTATTTTTTTAATCTTGGTTTTCTAGTCAAATTAGAGAAATATTGGCAGACAATGTGGTTTATTTTACACATTTTATTCTTCATTTGAGTAGATTTTAAAATTGTTTCCTGACAGATAACGTTTCTCATTTTAAGTGTGTTTTTTTCTTATCTTAACACAATTCTAAGTTGTTTTCCTGGTACAGTAAGAATATTTAGATGGGATTTTTTCTTGTTTTACTGGCGTATACATTTTGTTTATTTTGAATAAAGATGCCGTGCAGTTTTTGGTTGTTGTTTTTTTTTTTGCAGTGAAAACACAAGTGTTTTGAAGGGACAATATTATATTTGACGACAAGATGTCATAGTATTTTGTAGTGCAGGGTTCTCAAGCTAAGAGCTCCTTTTGTTACGAATTGCACAAAGCGCACCCATTTTCATATGCATTTCTAACATAACATTTTATCATGATTACTATGTTGTTACTATGTTATTACCAATTTAATTATTTGAAGTAGGGTTAAAAAGACTCAGTCAACCTCTAAAAAAATCTAACAATGACCCAGCACTGGTGAGATTGTTTGAAAACAGGTTTGCAGGCGCGTCAGTTGTCCTGAGGGGCTACTACGTTGGAGACCCCTGGTGTAATGCAACCAAAGTAAAGTGCTAAGAACCACAAGGAAAAATACAAACTATGGAAACTGAGATTAACCAAAGTGCACCAATATTTTTGGGGGGGGTTTTGGTTACCTGTAGCACCAAGATGACAATTATGTCAGCTCCCTATAGGTGAGGCTAAAGTTAGGTAAAAAACACTTTATTGACCGATGTTTATTTAAAATAATGCAAGTGTGTATGAAAGCTCAAGTCAAAATATTTTTTAATATTTTTTTTTATATTTTTTTTTAATGAATAACTCATTTTTACTGCAAGGAGACGCAAAGTAAAACACAAGGTCCCTTAAGGCAACCTCAGAAAAACACCACAATGGTTCAATCAACTTAGCAGACCTTATGAAGCCTAATTATAATACATTTAGGTCTGTATAATCTGTTAAGCTGTATACATTACTGTACATTTCATTGGCTTGTGCTTGCGATGGAGCGCTAACTCAAACTTTATAGGCATTAAGCGATTATACAAACCCAATCACTCAAATGTTGGTGGAAGCAGCTCATCAGCAGCAATTTAGCAGACATCTGGCTGATACTCAACAATTATAGAGCAGCGTTTGTGCATCGGTGAGCTGCATTAGCCACCAGGGGCCTTCAGCTTGAGGCAAGGAGGTGGTTTTGAAGTCATATGCAAAGGAGCATGTTTGATGGTTTTTGTGAGGAAGTGTGTGTGTACGTGAAGAGTGGGCTCAGGCTTTTTGAGGAAGAAAAAGCTGTTTACCTGGAACAAGGGATTATGGGCAGTCCCTGTGGCATTTTGGAAGCTGCGGGGGTTTGGGAGGGCGGCCCCTTAAATCTGTTTAGGGAACAGTCACACCTCTCGAAGTTCCCTGCTACTTTTTCCTCTTCCTGTGTCTATTCTTCATACATTGGCATACCTGATAGAAGGCTTCAATATTTAGTCTCCTTCTTGCAAAACGTTTAAGCCTTGGTTGAATTCTTCAACCCACTCCACCCTCATTTTGATAAATTCCTGCCTCAAACATCATTTTGACTGATGCTTTTTCAAACCACAACTTGGAATGTTTTCCCTGTACCTTCCTTCTAAGACATTTGTCTCATTTTGAAATAAGATTGAATGAGATTTTCATATTTAAATCATCATTCTACCTTAAAAATGAATCACAATTGTACACCAAACAACTGTATCACTCTATCTTAAAAAATACGGATGAGTGCCTTTTTAAACATTAACATATTTAATCAAAAAATATAATCCCACTTGTTGTTTAAGTGCTTTCTGTTAAATATAACAGACTAAACTAAAGAGTACAATATGCTCTAGGTGACATACACAGCACTAAATATTTCATATTAATAAATCACAAAAACAGGTAATTCATTGAAAAATAATGTAATAAAGTAATAAACAACTAAAACTACTACATAATTTAAAAAATAAAATGCAGGTAAAAAATAATTTCAACAATAAACAACAATCAACATTTCATAGAAGTAATCAAATAAAATGAGTAATAAGAAGGGATTCTTGACTCCAACTTTTTTTGGCCAGACCATTATCGATACTCAACTCAGGTAGTCAACGATACCAATTACAAGAAGCAATTTTAGATAGAATTAGTCTGCCTTGCAAAGTATCGGGGAAAAAAGTATTCTTGATTCTGTTAAGAGTTAACCTAGAGATAAAATAAAATTGGATGGGTGGTTAGTGTGACTTCATGCTCAACCCCACTTTTCTTTTTGGTTTGTGAGTGGAAAATTGATTTGGTGAAAGTAAGAAAAGGCCTGTTTGAAGTATATTTTCAGACGCCGGCCCAAACCTAAGAAAGATTAAAAAAAGTATATTCGAGTATGTCTAAGAAATGCAAGTACTTCCCCGTACATCATGAATGACCTTGCCCAAGGCCGCAATGATGACACAACCCAGGAGATGCTGTCCGTGGGTAAAAAAGTTCTGAATTCCGTACAGCTCCCTTAAGTAGTCAAGGATACCGATACCATGTAGCAGTATCGCTAGTAGATAAAATTACCTTCTCTTAGGAAAATCGTTTAAGTATTGAAAAAAAAAAGATGTGTGCTAACAGTTAACATGGGAATCAAATTGTATGATGGGTGTTAACTGCATCTGTTTATCTATATATCGAGAGAGGGAGAGAGAGAGAGAGAGAGAGAGAGAGAGAGATAATTGGTATAAATATATGAATATTTGCATAATCTACCTCTTATTATGTGAAGTGCTCTCACATTTTCAACATTGTCATCGAAAATGTTTTGATGCTTATTTTGTCGAGACTCTTAAAGTCATGCACATTCAAAAACAACCCACCCATGCTAAGAAAATTCATATTATGATATTACCATGCATATATGCATTTTGCATTTCTTGACATTATTAAAGTTTCAGTCAAACATTTAACACTGCTCCATCAGGCACCACTAAAAGGGATGCAATGGAATCAAAGCAAGAAGAAGTGCAGCAAATTAAACCCTCCTTCCTGCAAAACGGGACATTGTGTTGGCGGCGGGAAGCCCAAGCGGGCATGTTTGTGTGCTAGCGAGACGTGCAATTGTTTTTGCGTAGCGAAATGTTTGCATTCCGCTTTTGGTCCTCCTGCCGCACAGAGCGAGTGGGCGGATTACATCCTTTGTGTCTATTTGTGTTATTAATTTAAATACAAATTCACACTTTTGATGGAAACTGTCGTGCCAGTCTCTCTCTCTGTGCAAGTGGGAGGACGAGGCGACGAGCCGTGAGCGCCGAGTTTAATTAGGCATCTTGCTGCTGGCGGCGCTGTGGTCACACGAGGCTCTGGAGGGTTGAATGGAACCAGGCGGCCTTTGCTACCTGGGGGAAAGGTTTACACGCTCCTCTCACATATAACCTTGGCAAATCATGGTTATTCAATCGTAGATTTTTTTTTTTCCAGCTAGTCATTAGGTGACCAAGCCCACCAATTCCAATCCTTAATTCCGAGTGCCAAACAGGGAGGCAATAAGTACAAATGATGTAAATCTTAGATATGACTCGGCCAAGGCTTGAACCTGTGGCCTCCCAAACCCCAAGGCCATCAAACTGATAGCTTGAGGAAGATGATGCGTCAGAACATACAAAATGCTCTTAAACAAGTGGTACGCAAAATAAGGGGCCGCTGGCTACATGTGGCCAGGCAGGCTTTTTAATTCGGCCCTCAAAATGTAAATGGCTGCAATATACAGTGCCCTGAAAAAGTATTCGCCCCCTTCCTGATTTCTGTGTTATTTGCATATTAATCACTCACAAAGGTTTCAGATCATCAAACCAATTTTAATAACATACAGAGACAATGCAAGGAAATACAAAAATGTTGATTCCATTTACTAAGTCTTTCATAACGCTGTGGACGAATTTGGGCCCACTCTTCTTTGCAAAATTGTTTCATATCTGCCATATTGGAGGGTTTTCTAGCACGGCCTGCCCATTTAAGCTCACTCCACAAAATATTTTTGGGATTTAAATCCGTACTTTGACTTCTCAACTCCAGGATCTTAATTTGTTTGCTTTCTTGAGCCCCAGAGAGGGACTTGCTGGTGTGTTTGGGTCATTGTCCTGCTGAATGATCAAAAATGTACATGATTTTGCCTTAACTGAGACTGTTTCAATGAGATGACGAGATTAATCTATTTCAAAATAAATATAATAATAAATAACATGTACTTGCAGATGTCAGCATGTATATTTTTTCATAAATGCAAATAAGAAAAAATGGAGGTGGTCTCTAGGCATGGGCCCCTTGGCCAAACCTTTTATCCCAATGCAGCCTGTAACTCTAACAGTTAGGCCCTGTCTTAAATGTATTGTATTGACGAGAGGGCATAAGTCATGAGACATATAAAAATAGTAAATGAAACTTCATTTCTTACGATTTTTGCTTCACAGTCAAAAGCAATTCACTGCGTCTTTGGATTCAGGGCAGATGAACAACTGGAACGTTGCTTTATATTGTAATAATTTCTTTTCACAATATGTTTGGGGTTGTTGTCTGCTAGCACTGTGAGGTGCCAGCGTATCAACAAGGTAACATTGGCTGAAAAATAAGTGGACAATAAATATACGTTGCCATCTGCTGTAAGTGTGGGCCATACCGGGATTTTTGTTATAAATCTGATCCAAGTAAATACAGGGTAGTATTGATCTTTGCCGATCCGATTCTGATACTTTGTGCTTGGATATCTCATGATCGTTGAATAACTGAACCCCTCCTTCCTTAGGGCCCGGTCACACAGCCGTTTGCGGCTGAATCACGGCCAAAAATTTCTGCCTGTGAGGCGGACGCTATTGGACGCTTTGAGATCGCCATACAGACGAGATACAGCAGTGCATAACACGCGGTCGGAAATTCGCGCGCTGGTGGCAGAGCGAAAACGTTTTGCGCTGCTCAATACTTTAGAGCACGGGTACACAGCCTTTCACGGGCGTATCGAGGCTGAACCACGGCCAGAAATTTCTGGGCGTGAAGCAGACGTTGTTGGGCGCTGTTGGACGCTTTGAGACCGCCATATAGACGAGATACAGCAGTGCTTTACTCGCGGTCGGAAATTCACACGCGGTTGGCCGCGAGAAAAAGTTTTGAGCTGCTCAAAACTTTGAGCACGTGTTAACCGCTGGCGGCACACGAGGTAATGACGCGGAAATGACGCGGAACGACATGCTCTGGCCGCGGCCAGGGCGTGGTTACACATGGGTAGGACGGGAAATTTCAGCGGGTAATCGTGGGTGGAGCATGGTAATAGCATGTTCTGCGCCTGTATCGCGGTGTTATTACGTGAAATTAGCGTGTTACGCGTGTGACGGTCAAACGCCTTTCTCTGCGTATATACAGCGCGATTTGCCGAGCACACGTCAGTTGTGCTCGAGACGTCAAGGGGGTGAACATGGATCCCCGTCAGCGTAGTGACCTCGTCTTAATCCATTTTTATTTCTTGACATTTCTTTTCATTTCATAACAAGATAATAAAATAAAAATGAAAAACTATTACAATAATAACATATTGGCTTCTTCGGTGCCATAGCTTGAAATCTTGATCTTCACAGGACTGTGTCTTGAGCGGTTATGATTTCTACAGCCCGGTGTTATGCCGAGAAATGCATCCCTGCCGAGATTTGCATCCCCTCGCTACTACAACCACTTTTACTTCGTTTTATCTCACTTTTATATCACTTTTAGGGAATGTAATGGCGAACATATAACCAAAACCACTTCGTCTTGCATTTGTTGGGAATGTAATACAACTTAAACCATTCCGTCTTTGTTTTTGTTGTGAACGTAATCGAACGGTAATGCACACCGTATATAAAACCCTCCCCCCCTCGCGTGAACGAGCATTCTGCTGCGCTTCCAACAAAAGCGATCGTATTCTATATAAAACGCTTATTAAAACAATAAAGCGAGCTAATTATAACAATTGGGAGATCCTAGTCTATATAACGCGTTTATTTAAACAATAAAGTGCGATCGTATTCTACAAAATGCGTTTGTTAACGCGGATGAAAAAGTCACCAACGTCAATGCACGCTTCCAACAAAAGCGATCGCAGCAGAATGCGCGTTCACGCGAGGGGGGGTTGGGGGTTAGAGGGGGTTGCGTAGGAGTCGGATTTGGGCACAACACCGGCTCGGGAGCTTTTATACCCGTGGTCCACACGAGAAAATGACGCGGAAATGACGCGATGAGGAAGCGGAACAGTCGCCGGCGTCTGTTTTGCGGGCATACCACCGATGAACAGCGGGTTGGCCAATTTTGCGCATTTTCAATCGCGGGCAACCACGGGCAAAAAAAAAACGCAAAATTTTAGCCGTGATTCAGCCGCAAACGGCTGTGTGACCGGCCCCTTACATTGGTTTATAATTATGATTGAAACACCCAAAAATTGTATATTTGTCATTAAACATCTAAAATGCAAACTTTAACAAAAAAAAATATTTCAATATTTATTTTACATCTGTTTAAGAACTAAAGTCAAAAGAGTTAAACCAAAGAAAAGCAGCAATATATTAAACTACACTATGAGGAATTCAGTTACAAACTCAGTTACGTTTTAGATGAGGTAGTGAGTAAATATACCATAATACTTTTTAAAGTGACGTGCCCAACACTGGTTATCTGGGGTAAACGCAATTACTTTTTTAAATAAAGTAACTAGTAAGGGTAACTAATTACTTCTTTTCAGTAATGCAGCCAATCTGATACAAGAGAGAATAACCTTCCCTGGAACTGCTGTAGTGGCACAGCAGGGGGTTGTGGTTGAGGATGAGGTCAAGAGCCCATCGAGCTCACATGGCCCAAAAGGAAGAGGAAGGCGGCGCAAGGGGGGGAGACGAGGGCAGTTGCAGAGTGCCAGGTGGCAGCAGTGGCATGTGCCGCCACCTGTCTCAGGGAATACGAACCGCGCTCGCTCAGCCTGTTCGCCCGCTATGGGATGACACCGGCTACCCGTCCGCTCGGTTGGAGTGCTGGCCGTCTTCCCGTTCATCCGGCCGGCCGTCTGCTCGTCTGTCGGCCCGTAGCGGCAGCTAGTCAGCCGGCCTCCCTCGTCTTAATGCCAGACGCCTTCATCTCGCCACTGCCGCCTGCTACTACTGCTTGCTAGCGCCACTTACCTTCACCAACTGCTCACCATCCACTTGTTTTAAGAGATAAGACCTTAACCCTCTTAGCTTGAAGGTAACACATCCCATGTTAGCGGTTTGGTGGTGACCAATAACTTAACCTAGGATGCATAACCAACCAGTACACTTTTTCATGAGCGGGATAGAAAGTTTGTGGGGAAAACAATAAAAATACGAATTGCATCATGTCATACACATGTTTTATAACAATTACCTGGAATATTACAATATTTCCAACTTTGATTATTTCTAAAGATATTGAAGAACAACAACCCACATGTCACGATTACCCATTGCCCTCACCAGTGCCCACTCATTTGGCGCCAGCTGCTGCTCGTTGCCTGATTGGCACCCCTCCTATTTAAACTCAGTGCTCTCATTCATTTCTTGTCGGTCAGTCAACGAACCTCTGAACTTGCCAGGCAAGCATTTTGACTCTGTCTAGTCCTGTCTGGTATCTTGCTCGTGTATTCAGTATCCGGTATCGATCCTGCCTGACGCGTTCTGTCCCATCCTGTCCAGTATCCGTTATCAAACCCATTTCTCCCGTCCTGCCTGGTATCTTGCTCGTGTATCCTGTATCCGGTATCGATCCCGCCTGTCTCGCCCTGTCCGGTATCCTGCATCTGGTATCGATCCCGCCTTTCCCGTCCTGTCTGGTATCCTGCTCATGTATCCTGCATCCGGTTTTAATCCCGCCTGTCCAGTCCTGTCCAGTATCCTGATCGTTTATCCGGTATCGGTCACGTCCACACCTGTATCGTGCCTGTGTATCCTGTATCGAACCTGTCTGCCCCGTCCTTTCCGGTATCCCGCTTGTGTATCTTTTATCTGGTATCTATCCCGTCTGTCCCGTCCTGTCCGGTATCCTGCTTGTCTGCCCCTGGCTTCCTGTTTTCCCGCGCCTGAGTTCTCTTACCCGCTTCTTCTGCCCAGCGATCGCCAGATCGCTGGTTTTTGTGTTGCGGCGCATGACTGCCCTGCTCACGTAAATAAAGCTTCGTGTGAAAACATTACGCGTTTGGCTCTACCGTCTGTCCGGGTTTTGACACCACAGGGTCATATTTAACCCAACATATGCATACATTGTGTCAGAGCTATTTTTTGTCACTCAATTATGTCTGCCCCCTCTAGGTAATGCTCTTATATGTATAATGAATACAATATTTTCGAGTATGATCGTTTTTGTAGTTTTGCTTATTATTTAAGTAAATATTGTTCTGTCTTTACCAAATGAAGTTTTTTTTACCACTAGAAGGCGCTAAATTATATAAAATATTTATTTTAGAGAAATATACTGTTACATGAGAAAAATAAATTAGAAAAGCTAAAACAAGAAAAACAAGATTACAATTACCTGCCAATAAAAGATTATTAATTTGAGGTTGGTACTGAAAATTATCCTTTTTTTATGTCTTGTTTTTGTATAAATGGAGATGGTGCATTGAATTGTGTCCATTCAATACTTTTTCTGATGCAAACAGCTCATCAAATGTGTTCCAACCTTTAACCTGAGTTTTGGCGATGTGGTGTTAGCTCCGTCCCCTACTACCTTCCCCTTCACCTTCAGCTCCATTTCAGCCTAGCTAAGTGTGCTAGCACGATTTGGACGTGCTAAAGATATCATTTCATGTCAATTACAGCCGTAACTCTTCAAGGAAGTCTGCACGACTCTTTCGTTCGATGCCAGTTATTTATCTTCAAACAAGTGTCCTGTTTAAAATGCGCAGCCTCCACTCGGCGGCCTCTTAGAAGGAAAACGACTCAGAAAACGCCGTGCTGTGGGTTGAAAACCCAACTTTGAAGCATTGCGGGTCAAAGTGGGGGCAACGCTTACCGGGTGCTCTTCCCGTTGTCTGGAAACTCAGCGTTTGAGATCGCCTGCAACCAGGATTGGGGAGTAACGGAACACTGTACATGTAATGACGTTACGTAAATAGGATACGAAAGAAATGTAATTGTATTCTGTTACAGTTACAGAAAAAAAGACGTAATCAAATTAAAGGTACATTTAATTCAAATGAGGATTACTTTGCTGCATTACAATTTAAATTAAAACTATATTTGCACATTGATAATGCTTCGATCGACAAATTGTGTCTATCATCATTTTATCACTGACACTGGAGAAACAGGGAAAGCTGAGGTTTAGATAGATAGATAGATAGATAGATAGATAGATAGATAGATAGATAGATAGATAGATAGATAGATAGATAGATAGATAGATAGATAGATAGATAGATAGATAGATAGATAGATAGATAGATAGATAGATAGATAGATAGATAGATAGATAGATAGATAGATAGATAGATAGATAGATAGATAGATGGATAGATAGATAGATAGATAGATAGATAGATAGATAGATAGATAGATAGATAGATAGATAGATAGATAGATAGATAGATAGATAGATAGATAGATAGATAGATAGATAGATAGATAGATAGATAGATAGATAGATAGATAGATAGATAGATAGATAGATAGATAGATAGATAGATAGATAGATAGATAGATAGATAGATAGATGGATAGATACTTTATTCATCCCCGAAGGGAAATTCACATTTCCAGCAGCATCCCTGAGCTGAGAACAATACAATAATAAAGCAAAAAGAATACAATATACAAATACCCAGTGTGACGTGCAAATGCCCACTGTAGCATAACTAGACGTGCATAACTTTTGGTTTTGGTAGAATTTTTGTATTATTCCCATTAGAATATTTTTGGAGTAAATCATTTTGTAGTCGTATTTTGTAATATAGTATTACTGTAGTAGCATTTTTTTAGTAATTCTATACTATTTTTTAGAATTTTCAGAACAAGAGCAAAATAATATATATGATTTTTTTTACTTAGCCTAGTAAATCTAATTATTGTAATGAGGTTAAGCACCACTTTAAACAAGTACAACTTGAACTTCGACACAAGATATCCCATTGTTTGCTGGAAATTTATAAAGTGAAAACTTGGCGTGTTTAAAACAATTCGGTATCAAAAGTTTGCGTCTGACTAAAATCTTCTTCGTTAAACAGTTTTGCAGTATCCAAAGTCAGTGACTCTCCCATTAAAGGAGGTACACCAACATAATCTTGCGTGTATCAATGAGGTGAGACCCTTGCAACGCCCCTGCATTAAGTTGCCGAATGGTTTAGTCCGTTAATTCATTTGCAGCCACCAGGGCTCATTTCCGCCATTTACAGTTCACTTAACAGTTTAGAGTGGTATGTAATCTCCAGCCATGGGTCCAACAAAAAGAGCAGAGAGAAAGAGAGCCAAAGTTCCCCTTACGACAGAAAAGAGACAAAATATCATCACCAAATATGAAAGTGGGAGTTGAGTTGCAGATTTGGGGAGGGAATATGGGCAAAGCAGGTCCACGATCTCTTAAACTCTCTTAAGACTATCTTAAGAAAGTCTGCAAGAGTGGCAAACGATATCGCTGTTTTATCGAGCCGAAGGACGACAATAAGATCTGGAAAAGCTTCTTACGATTTAAATGCGAAAAAAAACACGATCGCGCATCAGCCGCACTCCGACAATGACAAAGAACCAGCGGAGTCGTTTGCTTGCTGTGAAAAACTGCATGCTTTTATACAAAATGATATACTGATAAAGCCAGAAGTGGACCGGAAATGTAAATGTTTCAACTGGGTGTTTCAATTTACAACCGTTTCATTACACTACGTCACTGCTGGAACCAATTAAATTCATAGGTAGAGGCACCGCTGTGTTTGGTTGTTAGTGTTCTCTTAATGGGAACAAAAACATATCTTGTCAGCCATTTGAAAGAGAAACTTTCATTTTTGCTTAATAAATTATCACTGTTGTCCGATTTCTCAACCACTTGGGTCGTAGGGGCTTCATTTCCTGGGGTGTGTCTTGTGCAAAAACAGCCTGACAGTGAACATCCCTCGCCAGGAGTATGCTCCCCAAATGAAACAGCTAGTCCTGGTTTCCAAGGTTACCAAAACCAGGAAAAGCCTTCTGATCCGAACCAGATCCATCATTCATTTGGTTGCTGTTGTTTCGGGTTAAGCATCATCCTTCTCTTCAAAAATGAGCTAAATGTAAATGGTCTGCATTTATATAGCGCTTTTCAAGTCCCTAAAGACCTCCCAAAGCACTTTACAATTTACTGCAATAATATGGTATTCAGATTACATTACTGATGACATTTTTCAACAGATAACTAGTAACTCTAACCCTCACAACCCTGACGGTAACGTAGTGAAGCTTCACAAGCGTGTAGACCGTAGGCGCCAGAGGACAGCGGAGACTCCCCTTGCCAGGCCCTTACCATCTGTCCCCCTGTGTCTTTGCCTCACAGCCGGGCCCAGAGCGGGCCCCAGCAGGGCCGGCGTGAAATTAGCTGCCTTTTTGGGGCTTTGTGCTCGGGCGCACCAGCTCACTTGGATTTGACGCATATTTTGTACCATATTTGTCACCAGTTGTATTGAGACTAACACCTTACAAGTTCTCTCAGAAATGAGTAACGTAACGTGTTATTCATTTACAAGATCTAGTATGCCAACTTCCCCCAGAGGGCACGAACCAGGTTTGGAACTGGAAACACCTGAGCATAATCTCCACACACCTGTCCCTAATTGTCCCAAGACTTTATATTGACTGCTTGGACAGCACACTACATCAGGTCATTGCATTTGCCACTTCCATCCTGCCCTCCGTCACCATATCAGGTTCTGTTTTTGCTTCTGGTTTGAGCATTTTGCCAGTTGTTTTAAACGTGTTTTTTCTGTCAATAAATACAATTTTTGTTGAGAACACCTGCCTCCATTCCAGCTTCTCTGCATTTGGGTCCAATATCGCAACTGTGACAATTTTTAACATTTTGTAAATGAACTTTCGTATCTACATAATGTGTTACTGAGTTATTCCAAAACTCTATTCCACTACTAAATGCGGATCAAAAAGTGCAGTGTTTTTTGATTGATGAATTGTCATGCGTTACTCACGTTGACAGAAATACAACGGCGGGGTTACTCTTGTTTCGAGAAGCATGTTTGTAGTTACCTACAAAGTACAACTGAAGACAGTCATGGTGGCGTAGTTTCAAACACAGAGTATGAGGATGCTGAATTTCCCTTTATGAAGATATTCCCTCTACTGTAAATATTCACATCTTAACTGAACTTAGAACTAAAAAATACAATTTTGAAATCAGGGGGTTAGGTTGTACCAGCATATTTAGTTGTGTGTCACCAGAAGCAAATAGTAGGCAGCGTGCGAGGAGGGGGCAATAGCTTATATCTAAAAATGAATGGGAAAACAATAGGGCAAACGTGAGCACAGAATATACGGTAAAAGTATGTTTAATTTTGATCGTTTTATTTATAAAATCATTTGGAGGAAAAAAAAGAATACAAGCTGGAAGGATGGAGGGAGTAGCTCAGTCAGTAGTACAGGAGGTAGAGCGCTTGTGTTGGGATCAAGGGATCCCAGTTCGAATCCCGGCTTGTCCGTGTTTCATGTCGAAGTGCCCTTGGGTAAGACACTGAACCCCTAATACCCCTAATAAGCAGGTTAGCGTCTTACATGGCTGCAATACAAGGCCGCTATTGGGAAATGTGAAGCACACTGTAAATCGCTTTGGGAAGTCATTGACTTAAAAAGCGCTATATAAATGCAGATCATTTAATTTCATTTCAATACGTTTTGGACTGTATGTAGAGCAGGAGAAGGGATCTTCGAGTAGTTTGAAGCCCATAGACAAAATGGATATGGAGTGTCAATTAAGTGTTCGTTTGCAAGCTCTCAATATTACAAAACCCAAGAAGTATGAAGGGTTCACTGCTTCCACACTTTGGTGCATACATTTCCATCCAATAAGATTTTAAGACAAATTTTACGAGACACTTAAGGGTTTAAAATAACAATTTCATTTAAGAGATCCCAAACCCAAAACATTTATCATGAAAATTAAATAATTACTTTTGAAATTGTAATTGGTTAATTTATATATTGTATATCTAAAATAATACAGTGTATTTAACACTTTATTTATTTCTTTTTAGTAACTTTATTCATTCTCATGTTGAGGTTTTTGAGTTTTTCCTTGCCCTGATTTAGGTTTTAGATCAGGCGATGGTGTTATAATAGTCTGTAGTTTGCAATAATCTGTGGTCTGTGCAGTCCTTTGATACTCCTTGTGATTAAGGGCTAAACAAATAAACAGGATGTGACTTAACTTGACTATTCCTTTAAATAAGTAGCTATTTTAAAGCAGTTTAGGGATTGGCTTTTATGCGAGTACTGTATTTACGGTCATTTGTAATAAGTTACTTTCAAAGAAGCCCGTTACTCTTTGGTGTCACTAATCTGGGGAGTAACTTTTTCAATGAAGTAACTAGTAACTTGGGTGGGTAATGACAAACAACCAACAAGAACTTGAACCTGTCACCAAATTTAAATATCTTGGAGCTGTCATATCAGATGAAGGATCAGAACCAGATATTATGGCCAGGACAGTGCAAAACCACAGCCGCACTTGGCAGACTTAAACCAATTCTAAAGGACAAGAACATATAAGTGAAATCAAAGACAGGAATCATGCAAGCACTGGTAACTTCCATTTTCCTCTATGGTTGTGAGGCATGGACTCTGACAGCAAAATTGGAAAAGAAAATCCAGGTCATGGAGATGTAATTCTATAGGACACGTCTAGGCATCAGCAACATGGCCCGTGTGACAAACGAAACGGTGCACAACACGACGTGCTTAATTCGTATCTGGTGCACCAGGACCGGCCAAAGCCTTCATGGGGCCCTAAGCAAAATTAGATTTGGGGCCCCCTATTACTTGTTAATTTGCATAATTACAAGAACTCCAGGGGTGGGCAACTATTTGTAGTCATCTTATGCTTCTTTTTAAATAGATTCGTTTTATCAAATTGGTTTTGAAACAACCACAATTAGAGCAAAATCATATATTAAGTCCCTGTTTTAAGCACTCCATTTGTTATTTAGATTTGAAGTATTACTGTAGAGTTTTTTTAGTTTTTTTTTTTAGTATTTCTGAAGTCGGATTTTTTTTTAAGTTCTGTTTTTTTTTGTGTTACTGTAGTTTTATTTTGGTACTCTTTCTGTCGTTTTTCTGATGTAATTTTGCGATAAACGAAACGGTGCACAACACCATCGGGAGGCCAATTGGACCTTACGAAGAACTGTTGTCTGTCACGGGACGCGGTGTGGTCGAAGGGGTGATCGGACCAGAACGGAGGCAGGAAGGGAGAACTCAATTGCGTAACGATCCAAAAGTTTTATTTAACAAAATAAAAGTTGTCCAAAACTCTGGGACATGACAAAACAAACAGTTGATTCTTCCAACTCAACTAAACTGGACAATGCATAACAGAACGGACAATGTTTTAAACTAAAACAGGACAAGGCATAACAGACCGGGAGTGTGTATATGTAATGAGCCCGCACTCGCAAAGCCCACAATTCAGCCTTAAATAGCAGACACTCGATTAGTTGAACTGCTTCAGCTGGGCCCAGGGGGCGGGGCAGACCGGTCGTCAAGGCGACCATGACAGAGCCCCCCCTTTAGGGGCAGCTCCCGAGGTCCCAAAAAGAAAAAAAAATTACTACCTCGCGCCCCGGAATGGTTCGACGCTCACGATTGGGGCTCTCCCCAAATCGCGCAGGGATCGTTCGCTGAGTTCAAATGTTGGCGGGCTCATTCTGTCACGAGGCGCGGTGGGGTCGAAGGGGTGATCGGACCAGAACGGAGGCAGGAGGCAGGAAGGGAGAACTCAATTGCGTAACGATCCAAAAGTTTTATTTAACAAAATAAAAGTTGTCCAAAACTCTGGGGAATGACAAAACAAACAGTTGATTCTTCCAACTCAACTAAACTGGACAAGGCATAACAGAACGGACAATGTTTTAAACTAAAACAGGACAAGGCATAACAGACCGGGAGTGTGTATATGTAATGAGCCCGCACCCGCAAACCCACAATCCAGCCTTAAATAGCAGACACTCGATTAGTTGAACTGCTTCAGCTGGGTCCAGGGGGCGGGGTAGACCGGTCGCCAAGGCGACCATGACAGTTGTCACCTGTTGAGGGATCTGTAAACTGTAAACTAGTAACTCTAATTATTGTTTTTAGTAACACGCTCAACACTGGTCACCTATAAAATGTGTGGGTGAAATCTGCTCTTGGATCTTACTCACTGGGGCCAGTCGTGCAATCTAAGAACAGACCCAGCGACCTTCTCCTCCACCGCGGCGTATGCTGTGACGAGCATGTTTATGTGCTTTTGTCTGGTCTAAGCGACCCCCGGTAGCCTATCTGGCCCCAGTCGGTCGTTTTTTAAGTCCCAGGATGCTCTTTGATATCTACTCAGCGTGGTGACCTTTCGAGACCTTTGGCCCGACTTTTTGACCCCAGGCGTTAGCTAGACCTGTTCTCCTCCTTCCTGCCAACAAATGTGTGATAAATCAAGTCCGCCCTGACACACAGACACCCCCACACACAGCAATTATCCCAGCGCTGCATCATCACCCCACACCCGGCGCATTAATGAGCCCAGAGGTTAAAGGTTGTTAACATTCCTCACACAATTCCGAACAAAATACTTGGCCCACACACGCAGAAACAACACGAACACACGGAGTGAGCGGAAAGCTCTTCCAAAGTATTTCAAAGTCAAACACCGACATACATTGGTAATTAGGCAATCACAATAGAACAGGGGTGGGCAAACAGTATTCTGTGGTCCACATCCGGTCCGCCGATTGAAAACATTAAAAAATATAATCATAGTATGTTTAAATTGCTAAAAAAGCACTAGCAGCTCTGCTCCCCATCTCTGAACACATAACCGCCTGACCTCTGTGCTTCTGCCACCATGTCCATCTTTAAACCGCCCCCGCCACCCCTCCCTTACTGTATAAGATTATCATTTTTTGTGTATTTTCTTGTCTGGTTTTTATTTATTGATATCATTGTTTTTATTCTTTGTACTGCACCTTGGGCGTCCATAAAGGTGCTTTGAAATAAAATGTATCATTATAATTATTAATTATTCTTACTAGGCAGCACGGCGGCGCAGTGGTTAGCGCTTGTGCGGCACAGTTCATGTCATGGGAACCTGTCGTGGGTTCAAATCCAGCTCCAGACTTCCTGTGCGGAGTTTGTATGTTCTCCCTGTGCTTGCGTGGGTTTCCACCGGGCACTCCGGTTCCCTCCCACATTCCAAAAACATGCATTTCAGGTGAATTGGCCAGTCCAAATTGTCCATAGGTGTGAATGTGCGAATGAGTTGTCTGTCCCTGTGTGCCCTGCAATTGGCTGGCAACCAGCTCAGGGTGTCCCCTGCCCACTGCCCGGAGATGGCTGGGATGGGCTCCAGCCCCCCCGCGACCCTAATGAGGATAAGTGGTACGGCTAATGAGATGAGATGAGATTATTCTTACTACTACTAAAATAGGGTTCATTTTTTGGGATCTAGTAATTCTTTGAAATCAAACTTTGTATCAGCCTGTATCAATATCTGGTATTTAACCTGGTATTGTACTGTTACTGCTTATAATTGACAAATCACTGATTTCAGCTCAGGCCGCTGAGTGGTTTGCGAGTCGGCGGCACAGTTCTGAGGTCATGGGTTCAAATCCAGCTCCTAGCCTTCCTTTGCAGAGTTTGCATGTTCTCTCTGTGCCTTGGTGGGTTTACTCCGGGCACTACGGTTTCCTCTCACATTCCAAAAAACAGGCATGTTGGGTAAAAAAAGCATGACAAGTTGCATGAGGTCAACGGGCTGTAGTTTACCCACCTTTGCCTTAGTTCATTTCCAGAATCATTTCAGAATCAGTACTATGGCTTTTTTTTTTGTTCCTAAACATGGTTCCAAAAGGTTAGTCTTGGCGGACCGGTTGAACAGTCTTTCAACCACGTGAAAAACAAGAATTGTCTTCTCCTTAGCTGTCGTTTTTTGGCTTGGAGACAAAACCGTCTGGCAGGCAAACCACAGAATGTATAGAATATCTAGAAGACTAGACACGACACCCTCCTTTGAGCTTTGTGCCAACTCCGAGCCTCAGTTAATCAGCTCAAACAATCTAAATCTTCCAGCACATGTAGACATAGGAAAAAATAAAAAAATAGAATGCCGGGTCATTGTGTTGCCTATGGATTAACTCAACGCCGTAACTAAGCCCAAGAATGATGAAATAACTTTTCATAAGTAACAATGTTTTCACCTCTATTTTTTCCATTATGTCATCTTGTTGAGAGTTTTATTACAGCTATGGTCCTGAGCGAGTACCCAAGGAGCCTGTGGTCACACGCTTTGTCCGAGAGGAAATTGGCACAAAGGAGGTCTTTTCACTTGGGGAGCACATCCAGGACATCCAATTTGGCAATGACAACCACTAGGCTCTCTTGGCGGCTTAATGTTTTTAAAAATAAAGCACCACGTCGCCAGACTCATATCCCTTGATTTACAAGGTGGAAGTACAAGAAAAAAATCTTGTAAAACGATCCTGTTTCAGGGTTTCTAGAACCGTATAAATTTGAATTGTAACTCTTCATGTTGCAAGCGGCCATTGTGCATATGGTCACACCAAAACCAAATAAATAATGTCCTTTAACTTTGCGTTTTTCTTTTTTAAATTAGTTTTATACACACAGGATATGTTTTTAGCGTAGACTGGCGAACTTTGTTTGGTTATGTGTATATATACTCATTTTGTCATGACCGGTAAAAGCAGTGGACCCAAATGCGTAACGTTTAACACAATGCTTTATTGAGGGATCTGGGAAGTCAGGGTGAGAGGAAAATGACCGCGATCCGATGCTCACTGGGCAGGCTGAGCGTGGTCGAAGATCGGAACAAGTCGGGCAGCCGGGACGGGAAACGGAGCGTGATCAGAGAACGGAACAAGTCGGGCAGTCAGGGCAGGAGACGGAGCGCTGATCCGAAATCGGAACAAGTTGGTCAGCCGGCACGGGAGACGGAGCGAGGTCGGAGATCGGAACAAGTCAGGTAACCAAAGACGACCGACAATCCAGGGACAGGGGATCGATACAGGAAACGGGGGACAGGATAGAGCAGGATACAGGACAGGTCGGGAACAGAACAGGAGAGTCAAAAATCCTTGCCTTGCATGTGCGGAGGTTTGCTGACGGACTGACATGGAGTGAACCAAAATGACGTGCTTGAATAGGAGGATGACTAATTAGGGAACAAGTAGCTGCTGGGGCTGAATAAGTGAGCGCAGGTGAGGGCAATTGACAAATCACTTCACATTTACCTTGACTTGCAAAATAAAATAAAAAACATTTTTAAAAAGTTAAGCAAAATTTTTTTAAAATCTTAAAATTATTTTCTTAATACTGATTTTCAATTGTTGTCTGTCCCTTTGTGCTCTGCGACTGGCTAGCAACCAGTTCAGATGACTGGTATGGGCTCCAGCACCCCCACGACCCTACTGAGGATAAGCGGTGCAGATAATGGATGGATGGACGGATGATTTTCAATTGTAAATAGTTGTAAATAATATAGTTGTTCATACATTGTTTTAATAAAATGTTTTTGAAAAAATATATATTTTTAAATTCTTCATTTAATTTCTATAATTACCGCGCATGTTATCGTTGACAAAAACGATATCCTCATGAAAATCTGTTGTAAAATGAACGCTAACTAACAGGCTACTACAGCGTTCTGACGCATCTAACCTTCTTTAAATATCTGTGAGGCAGAAGACTTCTCAGCAACAAGCTTAATCAAACTCTTGACAAGAGTATGCCGACATATGCAAAAGCATACCAAAGAAGCCCTCCTGGAGCCTTTAGAACAGACAGGTGCAAATTACGACCCAGTGGCCACATAAAGCCGGCCAAGCATTTTATAATCAGACCCGCCAAACAAAAATTGTATAAATATAAATTTGATATGGATAAACTAATAAAAAAGGTACATAAAATGTGTTGATTTGGTACCACTCTTGAGCTAGCAATACTGTAATGCGTTTAGTTTTAATTCATTACTTTTTTTCTGCTTGTTTCCAAACTAATTTGATTGTACAGTTTATTTATAGATGAAAAATAATTACATTTCTCTGTTACTACTCCAGAAAGTCTCTTCTTTTGTTTTGTTTTTTAAATTTGCCTGAATGGAAAGTGCCAAAAATGCAAAAAAAACAAACAAAAAACAAAAAGAAAGAGACGTACATCTTTTTGAAATGGCCGTGTGGATATCTCATCTCATCTCATCAACTGCACCGCTTATCCTCAGTAGGGTCGCGGGGATGCTGGAGCCCATCCCAGCAATCATTGGGCAGTGGGCAGGGGACACCCTGAACTGGTTGCCAGCCAATCGCAGGGCACACGGGGACAGACAACTCACTCGCTCAGTCACACCTAGGGACAATTTGGACCGGCCAATTCACCTGAAATGCATGTTTTTGGAATGTGGGAGGAAACCAGAGTGCCCGGAGGAAACCCACGCAAGCACGGGGAGAACATACAAACTCCGCACAGTAAGGCCGGGAGCTGGATTTGAACCTACTCAGGAGGTTCCCACGACCTCAGAACTATGCCGCACACGCGCTAACCACTGCGCCGCCGTGCTGCCCTGCCGTGTGGATATGAAAAACAAAATTGGGTAGGCTTACATTGTATTTTTCCCTCATGTATTGCATTTATGAGATTAAAGACTATATCGGTAGTGCTAAGTTTGGTTTAATACAGTGTTTCTCAATTGATGGGTGGTGGACTTGTTTTCAGCAGGCCTGTGACCTTTTTCTCTGCAAATTAAAGGTAAGAAGAAAAAAAATGGAGGGTCAATTACACTCCTTAACAGTAGATGAAGATAATGCCCTGCTTGATATCTTCTACCTGTTTAGTCAATCGAAACTATTGAGAGGGACTACATTTTATTTCCTTGAAATTGTGTTGGCTTTATTTCCTTTTATTGCCCAGTAGGCCGAGCCAGCATCACCGCTCTGGCCTTCTCTCTGACGCCCCCCGAGTCGCTTCTGGAACCCAATAATAATCCCACAAAGAATCTGCTGGTGATCACAATGTCAACGCGCTCTACTGACTTTCCTTAGAGTCCGGTTTGATTGCTGAATTTATTTTCAACGTAACAAGACGCTAAAAGCAAGCGGTGGCTATGTTTCTTCGCTTGTTTACGGAGTTAGCGCCGTTCCGCTGTTTGACTGACAGCTTACACCAGCGTATCTCAGGCGCGAACACAGACATTGACGCCCTCCCATGTCCGTCCCAGCGGTGTGCTGTCTAACAAAACACAATGCATGATACAATGATATGAATGACAATAATGACAAAATCAATCAAGTCAAAATCCATGAAAGAGTGAACCAACAATACCCAAATCTTTAATTTGCAAGAAGAACAGAAGAGGACGGTCAAAAAAAACCCTCACAATGCCGAATTCAAAATCTGTTCTGAAAGAACAGCACGCTTATTGGCTGAAGGTGACAATGCTGTAGACGATGCTGACGTGCAACAGTGAATAATAATCAAAATAACGAACCTGCATCCTATGCAATCTCCTTTGCGGGGGTCCAATGTTAGAAACATAATAATCTTATTAAGGAAAAAGAAAAAAATAAATACTTTTTTCCTTGTTCAAACCCAATGCTGCCCTTGACTCAAAACGTCTTCCCACCCTTACTTTAGCACCTCATTTGTGCTGATTCAACTAAGAAAACAGTTTAAAGACTTTCCCTCACACACTACAAGCATAGCTTTATCACCACTCGCATTTTGAATGGTCAAGAACTTCGCAAGCTAATTCATTTCTCAAAGTGCCTATTAACATAGTGCTATGCTTGACTTCAGCCATTTTTAGATTTCACGTATGATTCTCTAACAGTCAAGCAAGGGGGAATAAGAAGCTGAAGTCTGTGGTAAGCGCCCTCTCCTGGATGGAGAAAATAGGACCAATGCTCAGCTCAGCTCTCCCTTGTCTCCAGCTGAAGTTGGCAGCACGTTCAAAGCGGATGAGCTGTGCTGCACTCCTAAAACAAGCCGCCCAATCCCCCAGCAGAGACAGGCTTTTCACTAAAAACACACAAAACCCCCCAATAATGGCTGGAAAGGATCTCAGACAGTCTCCTGTTTATTATATACTGTGTTTGTACTCTGTAAGTGTTACGTGAGGACAAAACCCTAACAAGTGGTGTAAACATAATAAAAAAAGTAAAAAACATTTATGTGTTTTCGTATGTGGGTTCACAGGCTTGCATGTTTTGTCCAAGATAACCTCGACGCCTCGCAACCATTTGCCTTCTTGAGGCCTGACATGGGAGCGGGTGAGCAGGTCAAGTATTTTTAATTAACAGGATAGTATGGAATATTTAGAGAATCCTAGGGGTACAAAAAAACTTTTATCCAGTAAAACAAAAAAACATTGATTCGAATACAATGCAATAATAATTGAACTATCATACCGATGTTATTTTTTTATAAAAAGGAATAGGTCGAGAAGTTTGTATTTGTTTTAAACCATAGAGTCCCCACTTGGATCAGCGCAGTGTTTGTCCGGCATCCTGTCGTGACATTGTGCCACGTATCACTGGCCCTACTAATCAACACAGTGTCATGTGGTGGTCAAATATTACACATTCGGGCTTAAATGTTTTTCTAGTATTTTTGTAGTATTTCTGCAATCAGATTTTTTTTGTATTTCTGAAATATTTTTGTAGTACTATAGTCGTAGTATTTTTGTAGAAGTTCTGCGGTAGTATGTGGTATTAAGTTGATTTTTTTTTAGTATATCTGTACTATTTTTGTAGTTTTACTGTAGATGTATTTTTGCATTTTTTCTGTCATAATATTTCTGGAGAAATATTTAGGTAGTATTTCTGTCATAATTTTTCTTTAGTGTTTTTTTTGTGTTATAGTATTGCAGTAGTGGTATTATATGGAATTTGTCTTGTCAAAATGAAAACGTAATAATGAATTTAAATTTCTTTTGTAGTATTTCTGTAGACGTATTTCCATACTAGTATTTTTGTATTTTTTTTGTGAAACCGCTTTATTCAAAGTGATATGCCACTTTTGACTATCAGTAGCGATAACAGCGTTGTAACTGCTGAAAAAATAATTTGTTAGATTAACAGCGTTATTCCTAACACTGTTTTTAACTCATACACAAGTTGCACCACACAATCGGGCGCGGCTGCCCTCTGTTGCGGCAACCTTCCAACAACAGAGACAATCATACATGTGTGCGTGTTTAAAAATATAGCAGGAGCAAAACTTAGTTTGGTTGTGGTTTATTTTAGTATTGATTACAAAACACATCGATTCATTAAATTCATCTTAAATTATGTCACGGCTGCTTGGTTTCCATGTTCTTCCGTCTAGCGTAGAAATCAACAGACCATGGTAGACAACAACATGGCAAAGCATTCATCGGAGGGAAAATGAGGTTTTTGATCAAATTTATATTTGGGGGAGAACACTGTTATGTGCGCTTTATGGTCGTGAAAATGCGGTAAATAAATTTGGATTTAGATCAAGGTAACCTCGCGCATCAAAATGTGGTCTTGGAGCGCCCTCTGCCAGACCAAAGTGTGACTACAAGTTTGCCGCCGGATCAAGAGGAACGCACTCTCTCATTTGCATTGATCTAAGATTCTGAATGCCGTGTAAATCTTGTGACACAACGAATTGATGATGTTGGAGCCCTCGTCGACACCAAAACAGATGAGAGCGTTGTTGTTCTCAAGAGTTGCTGTTGAACCTGGTTCTCCAATGATTCCTTCAAGGTATTCATCATTGACTTGTGCTATCTCATTGTGAGACGTGAAATTGATCTAAATGCTTATATTCTATAAAAAATGTATGTTTATATGATGATTTGTGTATTTTCGCTTCTTTTTAATATAAGAACAAAAAAATAATGAATTGTGTTTTTTCATCACTCACGGTTCACCGTTTTACCGCTAGGAAGCACTAAATAATACACACTCTCCATTTAAACTGCTTAATCAAACAAAGTTTATTATTAAATATATTTTCCTTTACTACCTGGTGTGCAGATTTCCCTGTAGCACTCTAGTGTGCCCCGGAACACTGGTTAAAAATAAATTGGAGTAAGGACAGCTTTACACAGGACTGTTATAACTAGCTGTTTATAAAACAACCTGCCAACGTCACGGAGCATAGATCTGCGTTTAACGAGCGCAAACCAAATCAAACCACTTCGGATCAGTTTACATGCTGCTCTAATGACGGCTGGCCAAATCGTATTGTGTTAATGAATTTAAGAGCTCTCTGATCGGATTTGGGTGATCTGGCAGCAAGACTGACGTCCATGTGTGTGTCTCTGTTTGTGTCATTACAGATGAGTCTGTATGTCCCCCGCAGATGCTCGAAATAAGTGTAAGTGGAGTGGAAAAAAAACTCCAACGGCGGTGTTGAACTACTCTTTCTCAGTACGGGTGGGCGATACTGGTTTGGTTTTGAATCTGATCAAAGTAAATACAGGATAGTGTAGATTGATACCAATCCGGTACTAATAGTTTATGCGAGTGTTTTTCAACCAGTGTGCCGGTGCACAGCAGTGTGCTTTGAGACCTTGTCAAGTGTTCTCATCAGCCGAGTAACAATCATCCAAATCAGTATGTGGCAGCAGATTGCTTTTTTTCCCATGTTTTATACTAATCACATGCTCATGAGGTAGTACAGGGAAATGTATTTATTAACTTCTTTATTTGAAATAAAAAATATAAGTTTCTACTTTAGTAGACACGCAAACTAAGGAGAAATGACATCAATGGATTTTGAACTTGCAAGGAGAACAGGAAGAGAAGCCTGCAAATAAGGAAGTCCTAACTGCACTAGAGGCCTTCCACTGAGCCCTTTCTTTTTTATGAAATGTATAAGTTTGGTCAGAAAAATAGCAATAATACATCAATTATTGAAAAGAAACCTTGCATGCGATTTTTCAGATTTTCTTTTTCATAAAAAAAGAAACAAATAGATGGATATTAGTATTAATTGTTTATTGATACTTTTGTTATTAGTTTTGTTAGTTTGTTATGTTTTTTGTTATATTTCTAAAAAAAAAAAAATCCAAAATGATAGCAAAATTATAAAACAAAAATATTAATAACCTAAATTACCTTCTGAACCAAAATAACCAAAGACAAAAAAAAAATCTATAGGCTACTGTCAATTTAACTATAATGATAATCAAAGCTAATAAAAAACAACAATATGAAATTAGTGCGGTGTGAAATGGGATTTTTTTAATGAAAAAAGTTTTCTTTGGCTCAAATAAGGTTGAAAAACAGTGCTTTAAGCTTGAAAATCTCAGTGATCATTGAATAATTGAACTCATCCCACTTAGGGTATTTTATAATTACGATAAAAACAGCCTAGAAACGGTCTATGTTTTTTGAATAACTACAATGCAGATTTTAACAGTTTGGTACAAGAAAAATATAAAAATAATTGTATTAAAAAAAAAAAAAAACATCTTTCACAAAGGGGTATTTTTGAATGCGCGTCTTATAATCGGGCTCACATTATAGTCCGGAAACTACTGTGCCTTCCATTGCAACACAATCTTACAACACACTCGCAACATAATTACAGTGATAGATAAAATAAGAAGACAGTATCGATTTCAGTCCGATTCAAGTACTCGCTCAGTATCGATATTTAGATTGATTCGCCCACCCTTGTTGTCAGGACCACAGTGTGAGAGAGATATACTTTGGAAAGCCAAATCACAATTTATGATGTCCTCAACATCGGAAAAAAATATTTTTAAAGTGTAGCTGAATGTTGTTGTTTTTTGTCAGGTTTGCTAAACAGTTTTAAATGTTTACTAAAGTGTTTCTGTTTGTTCAATACTTTTACTTAAGTTAAAACATTTTTTCTGTTTTTAGCAGCTGTTCATGAATCCAGACAAGTAAATATTGTATATGTTTTATATATCATATTATTGTATTATTTTTACTAATACATCTATTAATAACAAAAATAAAAATAATTACTGTGAAAACTTAATACAAAAATACTACAATAGAAATATTTTGAAAATACTGCTAAAATTCTACAGAAATACTACAAAAATTAGACGAGAGAAATACTACAAACAGATTACTAGAGTAAAATGCTAGTTTGGAAACAATATATAGATATTATTACAGTAATATAAAAAATATACTACAGAAGTTTTTGTCAGGTTCTGCACGGTTGCCATGGCGCCCAGCTGGGACCGCCCCTTGACACCGGCTGACTCGCATTTTCTGATTACTTCTGTGGGTACTTAAACGCATTCTTTTGAACTGCGCTTGGCCAGATCTTTGTTGAAAACTAGTTTATGCTTGGTTATACTTGTTGTGCTTGTTGGACTTTGTTGCACTTCTGTGTAACATTCTGAGAGATTCCTACAAGTTCTGTTTAATTCTGGAAATGCCTAGTTTGTAGTTTTGCCTGTGTTTGACCCGTTTTGTTTTTTGGTCTGGTCCGTTTGTGTTTTGGACAACTTTTCTTTCTCAATTAAAGTGTGAGGACATCTACGCAAATGAGTTCCTTCTTCCTGCTTCCCTATCCGTTTCATGGCAGTTTCATAGGAATAATATAGAAATACTAAGAAAAATATGACTACAAAGATTCCAGAGAAATATTAGAACAATACTACTACAGAAATACTACAAAAATACTACATTGGAAATATCATAAAAGTACTACAATAACGCTACAAAAAAATACTGAAAAAAACAAGCACCAAATATATTGTTTTTCTTTAATTGTGAGTGTTTCAAAACCTAGTTGATGAAATTTTTCTTTTTAAAAATAAATAAAACATGTACGTCTGTATGTCTGCATAGATATTTATTTAACAAAGGGAATGAGAACAATTGGAGGCTGGTGTTTGGGCCTGGCAGTGTTTTAACCCAATGCAGCCCACAACTACGCAATCTCCACTGCTGCTTTAGACTGTGATTAAAGGGACAGTGTGTATTACTGAGCACATCCCGGTAGTTAAAAAAACTTAATGATGAGCAAAAAAATATGAACTATCATGTAGACATGCTTTTTCCCCTCAAATACTTGGCGGTCAAGCATGTATTTGAAGGAACCGCCATCTTACTGCCAAGGCTACCCTCAAAACCTGTATGTTTTTCTTCTTTTCGTTCTTCGGCACATTATTTCACACACAAAAAAACCCAAACAAAAACTAATTAACATTTGCAACAAAAATCATTCCACTGTAGGATATTTTTTTTCTGATTTTAGGTAATATTTTTACCTATTTGTCTTTGTCATTTTCCTTTCTTTTTTCCTCCTTTTTTATCAGCATTTTTTATTTTTTCCCCCTTACCCGGCTTATTTTCTCTTTTCCTCCTTATCTAAAAATGTTTTCTTTCTTTTTCCCCTTTATTTCTACTTCTTTCTTTCCTTTCCTTTTCTTTTTCCATTTTTTTCTTTTACTTTTTTTTCATATTTTTCTTTTTTCCTTTTTTCTTTCTTTTTTAGTTTTTTTTTTACATGTTTCTTTTTCTTTTTCCTTCCTTTGAAAAAGGCTTGGCAAAAAGTCAGGGCCGATAATAATAATATAATAATAATAATTTCCTTGTATTGTCATTCTGTGTAACAATGTACACAGAACGAAATGTCGATTGCACCTGACCCGTTGTAGCGAGCCGATGCAGCCGCAGCCAACAGAGGGCGCCGCCAACCACTTTTTAAGTCTTAGAAATGACTCGGCCGGGGCGCGAACCACCGACCTCCCAGTCTCAAAGCGGGCGCCTTACCATCTAGGCTACTGAGCTGGTAATAAGGTTGTTTTTGGTCACTTTGAGTCTCTGTACTTTGCATGCTTCCTTGTCTTTTTTAGCACTTGTTTTCGGTTGCACAACAGTACACATGGACAAATTCCACAAATGTACCTTTAAGGGTTATACAAATAAAAGTGACTTGACATACGACATATTACATCATTAAATAACAGTTAAAAATAATGAATATTATATTCAAACACGATCCAGCGCTTCGAGACGAAAGACTAACACGACTGGAGTATGCCGACGTGGCGACGCACACCCACGAAGAGCCACTAAACGCAGAAACCCCCCCACCCCCTTCCTGATTAATAAAGGTCAATTAGCAATTATAATTTCCATATTTAATCAGTCCCCTGCGGCGTGGCTTGGCAGCCCGCGCTTAGACAAGCGACTATCTCTTCTCCCACTTTAGCTTCGTGTCACGCTCGCGCACTCTTCCCAATCTCCTTTGTCATTAGCATCCGAGCATCCCTCTTCCACCCCCCCCCTTCATCCCCTCCCCTATTACCACGCCTCTCTTTCCTCCCTCCATCCCCTCAGATGCCTCCCCTCATTAATCTCCTTGCTTTTCCCCTCGCCGTGTTCTTCCACGGGTCTTCAAACCTCTCGCTAATTGCAATTAATCGCAGAGGGAAACCGATGCAAGGAACAAAAGGCAACCTGCAGAAAGGGGAAGGGGAGGCGAGGGGAGGGGGGTCACGCATGCTCCTGTGTTCACATGTGTAGTGCAGTGTTTGGCACGTTATTTAAAATAAAAAGTAATCAGTCATATTTACTCACTACTTCTTCCAAAAAGTAACTGAGAGAGTAACCAAATTACTTTATAGTATAACTCTTAAGTTACCCGGGAAAAATGTATTGGAAAATAAGGATGTCAAAAAATTTGAAATTTTCCGACCAAATTCGATACACGGCCCTTACTTGTAAGGATGAGAATTTTGACTACTTCCAGCTTTTTCAGCTTGGCTCTCTAAAAACAGCCAGCTCTTTCGGGTCCCAAACGACTCTTCGGGTTATTTTTGTTGCTTTAATCCCTAACATTACCAATTAGTATATAACATTATGCTCACAATAACTTCAAAAGGCGGAAAATAAAGAAAAAAGTTGCAGAAATGGGCAAAACATAAAATACCAGAAGGAAAAAGAGAAATGGAAGAAAAACAATTAATAGAAATTTACATTTTATATGGTGACAAAAGTTAAGACTGAAATTTGAAAACGGCTGATAAAATGAACACTAACAATTCAATTGAAAAAAAAATGAATTCACCAAAATTGTGACCTGTATATGTTTTTATTATAAATCAACGCAAAGATAATAATCATTAAATCTGCAAATACCAGTATTGGGTGTACCCTGCCCACTGCCTGAAGATAGCTAGGATCCAGCACCCCTGCAACCCTACTGAGGTTAAGCGGTGTAGATAATGGATGGTTGGATGGATTTTATATAAAAACATAAACACTGAAAAAGACAGGAAATATAATGACAATATTTTTAAGTCTGCAAAAGGATAAAACACATTTAACCTTTATATGCTCAACAAATTCAACGTCAATAACATGGAATCCTCCAAAAATACATATTGACCAATCTTAAAAGAAAAAGGCGTTTCGGAGGACACCAGCTGTTGATTGGTGGGAAACTGGCGCCATACGTTCATTTACAAGAGCCGCCTCGTGGAGACGCTTCGTTTACTAACGAAATGAGTCGGGTGCTGTCAAAACACAGCCCTAATTCGCCTTTTTTTTCGTGCATTAGTAAATACTATAGTCGTAATCGCGTTCTGCAGCCTAAGTAACACACCGCTTTCGACCATTAGTTACGATGACGGTGTTGTAACGGCAAAAAAAATAATGAGTCCGATTACCTGTTCCTGAAAAATTAGCGCCGTTACGTTACGGCTTTATTTATAACGGTGTTATTCCCAACACTGGTAGTCATTTATGGCAGTATTCGGCCACTACTTGGCTGCAGACTGGCAGTGGGTAGTTTTGTATAAGGGGGCGCACGAGGAAAAAAGAAAATTCCATTATTATCACCAGCAAACAAAGTAAGCGTGGAGATGTTTTAGTTTAGGATCTTAATATGTATATCTGATTGTTTTTGTGTCCCTCCAACCAAGAAGAGGCAAAACATCTAGAAATGACCACCATCTTTCACAGGTAGTAGGGTAGCAGGGTGTATTACCCTTGATGTGAAAGATGCCAAAAATGTTGCACTTTTGGTTTGGTTGAATCAGAATTTTTTGTTGGTCTGTGTATTTGTTTGTGTGCTTGTCCACCCAAGAAAAGGGGGGAGAAGTTAAGATATGACCAGCATATGTCACAGGTTACGCTAGATGTCAAAATGCAAAATCAGTTGACTCAGCACCTTTGGTTTTGTTGACTCACCATTTTTCCCCAAAAAGACATTCCACTCTCCCAAGCCAGAACCACAATTAATATTAACTATATCTTTTACAGGCAGTCGGGTAGGTTACCCCAAATGTTAAAAATGCCCAAAATCTAGCTCGGCACTTTTGGTTTTGTTGACGTAGCATTTTTCTTATTAAGACATACCACTCTCCTACTCCAGAGTGACATTGAATATCAACTCCATCTTTTACAGGCAGTCAAGTATGTTACGATAAATGTGAAGAATGCCAAAAAGTTAACTCAGTTTTGCAGTTTCAGTCTTGTTGACTCAGCAGATGTCCCAGAAAGACATTCCACTCTCCCATGCCAGACTGACATTGAATATCAGCTACCTGCTTCCTTTTGTGGAAATGGCATTTTCTCCCCGTGCCTTTCAGCCACTCCGGTTTCCTTCTACATTCCAAAAACAGGGCTGGGATTGGCTCAGTACCCCTGCGACCTTAGTTATGATAAGTGGTGCGAAAAATAAATGAACGTGATTTTCAAGTGATGTTAAGAGGACATCTAAATGTTCCAACAGACTACACAGTGGATTTATACTCATTATTATCATTAAGCTTGTTATTATTATCCTTATAATTATTCTAGAAAAAGCACAAACACATTTAATGCCTCCCTCGGGCCCGGGCTATGAAAGTGTTGTGAGGCAATGCACCGGTCGCTGGTACAGAAAACGTTGCCGACCACTGATTTATGGTACAGCGAAAAGTAAAACGAGGTTTGTGACTCCAGGTTGTGTTTGTGATGCTGTACCTGCCTAACCCCACTAAGTGTCTGTAACAATGAGAGCCCATAAAAAAGACGGAAGGTCCCGTCGAAATGATCCACAGCGCACTGCGCATTTACTGCGTGCACTCATTGCAGCTAAGTGGAACTAAGTGCTGTTGCTTGTTCCTTGGCGTTTTGCTTGTAACAGCAATTGGCTCAGTGTGACTTTGCATGTAAAGCTGCGCTCACGCTCGACTTTCAGAGCGATAAAGGATATTTAGTCCTTAGAATCATCATTTAGGATGCGAGCGATCAGTGAACCGCTAATTAAAGAGCCCGTTTAATCATGCTAATGCAGGTATTCAATTATGAAATTAATTAGCTTGCATGTTATACAATGGGTTAACCTACTGTGGATGTGAAAAAGGCCGAAAAAAGGTCTAGAGTCCAAACAGAGCTTGGTATTCTATAAAAATAATCTTTCAGAGATTTTTATAGACCCAAAAATTGTTTAATAAAAGGATAGATAAGTGGAGTGTGGAATGAAATATAATATTTTAATCCTAATTTTGGACCAGGTAAACATAATTTCATTCATTAATGTGAACAGATGATATTTAATATTATTTATCTGACATTCGCTCAAAACACATTTTTTTAGGAAAAATAATGGTCGTTTTGTTCTCATAGAGATATGGTTTGCGTATACTTTTTAAACAAAGATTTATAAAATGCATATATGAATATATATATATATATATATATATATATCCATATCTAAACACATTTGTATATATGTAAACACACACACACACACACACATATATATATATATATATATATATATATATATATATATATATATATATATATATATATATATATATATATATATATATATATATATATATATATATATATATATATATATATATATATATATATATATATACACAGAGAACATGCAAACTCCGCAAAAGGTGGTCAATGGTTGGAAAAACATTTTTACGAAGCCCTTAGTAATGGATGTTAATCTGTGTCATTTAGAAACTATTGATAATTTCTGTGGTCTCTAATAAGAGTCATTATTTAGAATCAACTATCTTCTGGACCCAAGTCGGCGATTTGCTTTCGTTTTAAAAGATGATGATCAAAATCTGTCATGAACCGGGCCAGGAAATAAGTTATTGTGAATTTGTCTTTTCATTATGTTCATTAAAACTACTGAAATAAAAATACTGTATATATTCTTAACCAATTCCACGGTAAATTGACAGAAAAATACACACATTATTGAAACATTAAAGGGACAATGTATAAAATGTATTGTGTAGTGCAACTGAAAACGGGTTCTAGAAAGCACAAGGAAGAATGCAAACTACGTAGTAAAAAAGTGACCGAACCACACCATTTTTTTTCTCATTTTTTTGGAAGCCTTTAACAAGGTTTTTGGTTTTGGAGGGTACTTGTAGCTGCAAGATGGCAGGCAATCATGTCGACTCCCTCTAAGTGAGCTTCATATTATGTAAAACAAAGAATACAATTTAATGATATGTACGTTTATAATAATCCCTCGCTCTATCGTGGTTTACTTTTATCGGTTTCGATACTCAATACAGATTTTTGTTGTACATCGATCGTGCTCTGCAGCAGAGAACTCACAGAAAATGTTATCTCAAGAGTGGGTTGCAGAGTGCTTGGTGTGTGTGCGTTAGGTGGGTGTGACTGACTGCGTGTATGACCTGAGAGGATGGTATATGCTGTCAGTCAAACAGCAGCGTGGGCGCACAAGTCAATGTTTCCACCAAAACAAACTACGAAGCACGGCAACTGCTAATATTTGACCCGCTCATAATATTGAAAATAAATTCATTAATTTATCAATCAGACTCTGAGGAAAGTCGGAAGAGCGCGAAGAAATGCTGATCATCAGAGGGTGCTCTGTGGATTGTTATCGGGTCTGGGGAGAGTTGAGCCAGTGTCGGGAGATAAAGTAATAGCGAGGCCATAGGTCCAGCCTACTGCTACATAACAACTCTCTGCTGAGCTGTGACTCCTGTATTTTAATCACTACAAGACCTGGCTCAACCCAGAATCATTGCTTTCTTAGGCTCAAGGAGATGCAAGCCAATTCTGTTTACTATTGATATATTGATTATGAAAAACATTCTTTCATCTGCAATTCTGTTTTCTGCATTCTCATTTTCAGATCAATACATTTTATTTTTTTACAGTCGTATCTATATCATATGTTACTGATATCTAATAAATAAATACATGTTTTCACTTTGCAGGTTTTAACTATGGCAGGGCTTTTTGGTAATTACTGAATATGATAAATCATATATTTTTACTTATTATTTAAATCAATACTGATTCTTTAAAATTAAATTGTGTTTTTTATCACTCGGAAGCGCCAAAAAAACCAAAACATCCTTTTAAGATATCCATTTGTAGCAGAACTGCATTGAAACAAGAGAAAACGTTTCCTATCATATTTGACTCCATGCACAATCTGTGAATTTTATATACAGTATTTGCAGCATTTGTACAAAAATATAATTGCGATAACAACAACTTATTCAACTGACGGTGATTCACATCACACATTAGGACTTCCTTAGGTTTGTTCAGCGATGACACCTCCAGACGGACTCGTCCCAGAATCTTCCTCCCCCGCTGAATCGGTATGCTGAACGTATAGGTGTCGTTATCCCAAGGCCCTCGGACTCGAGAGGTCAACAAAAACTGGAGAACGCACACCACGTTAAAAAAAAGTGTTGAAACTCACATACAATAAACACCAATATCGCTGCACGCCGCCCGCTATTCATCCATCACGGCTATCTGAATCACTTATCGGCCGCGGGCAGGAAGACGCAAAATGAAAAAAAGAGGAAGAAAAGCAGAAGACATACAAAGTTGGAGGAGCATCTAAACCAGACAGTAGCTGGAAAAGTCTCAAAATAGACAGTGGGAGGCAGCTGCGTGTTCCGAAGTGATTCACTTCCTGTTATTTCCTCGTGTCACTCTAAGAGGATCATTCTGATTATTTTTGAGCCCCTCCTCCCCCCTTTCTCCCCCCCAAAGAATACTTGTAGGGCATCAAGGGCACAATAATGAAATCAAGCCGATCTGATATGTTCTAGAGGATTAACACAATACGGTGACCTTCACGTAACCTCCAGCCTCAGCCGGATAAAGAGGAAGGAGCATTTGGGAGTGAAGCACCTCATGAATTGCTAAGGAGACGCAAAGCAGGTGTTGTGTTGGGAGGGGTCAGCCTGTGTGCCCTTTTGGTGCACTCCCCTAAAAACGACTCCAGGGCACCGCGCAGGAAATTAAAAAGGGAGGCAGACTCCAAAAATGTCTCAACATGGATAGTGCATGCAGCTCCACTGTTCCCAACATTGTCTCTGACATTTTTGTATGTGCATTATAAGTTTGGCAGAATAATGGAACATTTTTTAATATCTCCCGGTATTTTTTTTTTCTTTACTTGCCGTTAACTGAAATTAAGATCATTGTCACAATCTCCCCAGAGGTTCCCAATCTATCACTCGCCCTTCTCTCTCCTATCTCTTTTAACCCAATCTTATTTGGTCACTAGATTCCAGGTTCAATTTTCCTCCTTACAGCAGTGGTCACATGTCTTGATTGATCCTATCACAACTCTCCCTCATCCCCATTTAAACTCTCTGTCTCCTTGGCTCTGTGTTAGTTTATTGTCTTACATGTCAAATACCAAGCACTCTTGTCTCAGCCTCTTGTTTTTCTAGTCTACTAAACCTTTGCATGCCTTTCTAGATTACGAATTTTGCGCGACAAACTCTTGGACTGTTGCCTTCGCTGTTTGGTTATCCTGGAACACCGAATCTTTGCCTGCATCTTGGACCATGATTGTTACCTCTATACATGTCCTCCCGTGTACCGAATGCTGACTAAAAAAAATACCACCATTTGTTGTATTGATCAGTCTTTCTGCACTGTTGCACCACCCTGAGTGGGTCCTTGATAATCATAGCCACTTAGTGTGTCAGCATGAGCCAATAGTTAATTATAGACTTTTCGGAACCCTAAACATCTCTGCTGTCATTCTCATGAAACAACAAGTGAGAAAATGGTCGCCCCGTGAGGTAAAAATAGTTTGATTTTCTGCTCAAGTGATTTTGGGAAGAAGTTACTGGGATTTTTGAGTATGTTTTAGTGATTTGTAGTGGACTTAGTTTTGTTGAAAAAATAAAAAACGTTTTGTTGAAAAATGTCAATCAGTTTGGACTGAATTTCCGCATACCCAAAAATATATACGTTTCCCTTTTAAATGTGTTATAATTTACTTTTCTGCTTCAATCCATCATGTACATTTTTTCAACATGCCAAATTATTGCGCAAAAATCCCTCATTTCAGACATATTGCACATGACCTCTCCAAACATTTATTTTGAGACCATTGCCACCTTAATTTGTATTTGTCATAATTACTCATTGCACTCACCTGTGCCTGCCCGTTTGACGCCAACTGCTGCTAGTTGCCTGATTGATTCCCCTCCTATTTATACCCAATATTCCAGTCACTCCTTGTCAGTCCGTCAGCAAACCCCTGCATATGCAAGGCAAGCACTTTGACTTTGATTACCGTCTGTCCCGTTTTCATCCGTATACCACTCGTCTGTTCCTGATTTCACGTTTGTCTCCGGCTATCAACCCGTTTAGTCCATTTTACCACGCTCTGATCTCCCGCTCTGGCTAACGACCCATTTTTGACCACCGACCACGCTCTGATCTCCCGCTCCGGCTATCGACCTGTTTTGCCCATTTGACCACGCTCTGATCTCCCGCCCCGGGAACTCCACTTCCACATTCCGATCACGCTCCGATCCCGTGAGTGGCTTGCTTCCCTCGTCCAGCGAGCACCGGATCGCTGGCGTTTGTTTCCTCAATATCCCAATAAACTTTTGAGTGAAACGATACGCGTTTGGGTCTAATATTTGTTCTGACTTTGACAGTATTCTCAGTTGTATTCTACACATTCCTAATATCCAAATGTTTCCCATCATTGCCTCAAATTTCCACAACATCATCAATCAAATCATTCGAAATTCAATCATTTGTTCCAATTATTTTTACATGCATCATTTTTTTCAATTTCACATTTGAGACTTAAATTGCAATTACTCAAAAACATTGCACATACGAAAATCAAATCCCAATTTTGTGAGCAGCAGTAACGAACTATAACGCAATTTCCTGCGGCTAAACGAGCCTGCAAAGGGATCGGTTTTGCTTTTGGAGCAAAAGTGGAGCATGAAGGATAGCCTGGGGGAAAATCGCTGAGTTTGTGACTGTTCTTTACCTGCCAATCCAGCAATCCAAGAAACGACAGTGCTTTCTTCCCTATCGCACGCACACTCGACAACACCCTTGACGATTCCTCCCAGCTGGTTGTTCATCCTTTATTCATTTTTTTCCCTACATTACCTCCTCTGAGTTGTCTGCTTGGCACGCGGCAATCGCTGCACTTAACCCATTATGCAAGGTAACGCTCCCCTAGAACAGTCACTCCCTCTGCGGGATAAATTATTAACTTCCCTCACATCCCGCTATTTATCACCGAGCCCCATCGTGCGGAACCATCACTGATATCCATGGCAACGAGGGCCCATTTGTGCAGCCGTCGGATGCTCGTGATGTCGGAGGAGATGAAAGAGGGAGATTGGATACCTGTGTTTGGCAAGCGCACCATTGTTTGCTCGTTTCGCAAGTCTTAAGAATCAGCTCCAGACCTCTTTTAGAAATTGGCTTTTGGGCTGAATATGGACGTACAGTGGCTCCTCTACATGCAAGCAACTTTAGTTATGAGGATTCCGAGATGCTTTTTTGAGCAAAAATCTTGCCTGACATAGCACAGAAAACCCAAGTTGCAAGAATGTCCAGAAGCTGCCACTAGAGGGCTAAGTGCCCGAGGCTGCTCATCAGCTCAACCAACTTAGCATGTGTGTTTCCGACCCAATCCCCCACTCATGTGTTGTTTCTCTATCATGCTTTTTCTTGTTCCCTCATTCCTCTACCACCATGCATACACCTCCATTAGAAACCGCAGATTTCTTCCATGGTTAGTGCTCATAATAAACTCACTTTTAAATTTGGTAATGTCATCTTAAATATCTTGTTATCCTGTTTTCAGGTTGAATTACTATTTGAATGTGTTTTCAGTGACCAGTAAGATGTATTTTATAGATATTTAGGGTTAACTTGGATGATTTTGGTAGGCAGTTAACATATTACTTAGTTTTCAATCTTATGAAGAAAACTGGTTCTAGGACAAACTTGATCCTAAAAAACAAATGGAATCTAGTATGTAGTGGGAAAACTGCATAGACATTAGCAAAAGCAGGTCGTGTTTAGGGCCGTAATTAATGATTATTTAAATAACCAATGAATTGGGGGATTTTATTCGATTAATCGATGAATCCGATTTTTAACTCCCTTCTCTTTATTCCAATATTGACCTTTTGGCCAGATAGTAAAAAAGAAGATCTAAAAAATATAATGCTGTGGAATGCGCTGCACTCTGAGATTTGACCTGCAACCTCAGTGGAAGTGTTTTAATCTAGGCTTAAAACACACTTATATTCAATAGCTTATGAATGATTTTGATCTCAGAAAGCTGTCAACCGGACATTCTGTTGCTACCTATACTTATTGTTGATGCTATTTGTGTATTGTCTGTGCAACCCTGTGAGACTTTTTTTTTTGGTGTGATTAAGGTCTATAAAGATAAACATGACTTGATATAATACAAAACGATAAAAAAACAAGTATTTGTCAAAAAGTTTAACGATGAACAAAAATACATATAAATTTATGTTATACACCTGCAATTATGAAAGATACTTTTTTTTATTAAGTACAAAAAAAGAGAGGCCACATCGGAGCGGATTAAGCACTTTGTCGGACCTCCTGCATTTTTAACAATTTTACTATTGTACTCATGTTTACCTTTTTAATTTACTCTACTTTCACTAAAAGGAGAAGCCCTCAAATTCCATTATACTTGTATGAAGACAATAAAGGCCATTTATTGATTCACGCATCAAAATACGGTCTTGTGCCACCCTCTGCCGGACCAAAGTGCTACTGCAAGTTTGTCGCTGGACCAAGAGTAAGTCGCACGAACAAAATGTGATCTTTGCTACAAGCATTTCCCCCCAATGTCACAACAAAATTAAATGCACTCTTATGTTTATTTTATTAACATGTTGAGAGATGCCTAACTCAATTCCATCGATTGGTTGTTGCTGCCCTAGTTGTGTTTTCGGTGCCTCGTATTATCTTTTCCAAATTTAACATCTAAAAAAGTAATAAAATATATTTTACAATTTTAATCCTTTAACCAAATAATTGGTGTAATCATAACTTCTTTTCAACATTCCTTTAACCGTTTTTTACTAGGTGGAATCATAATTGTGATATGCGGTACCCGAGCAGTCCGCGGGTCGGTAGATCGCAGCGGCGGGGTTAATTGAATCAGAGCTTTACTCCCGTCTCCATGGAGATGAATCATACAGTCGGGGTGACAGTCGGAGCCTTAGCGCTAGCCTGTAACCTAATCACAGAGCTGAAACCCAGCGAGAGCGCCGACATAACTCAATAATGCCGGCGTGAACCTGCCTTGACCCCGCTCACAAGCACGCCATTTAAACACACATGATGCCTGAGTTGGGTTCACGGGCGTAGGAACTGGAGCGAAGCCCCTCACAGGTGTCCTAATTCATGAGCGTTTGCAGCTCATGAATAATTAAACAACAAATGCAAATGCGCTCCTTTGATCATTTACATTCATGTCTAACAGCTTTAATTAATCAAACAAACCTGGTCTTTATCCCCAGGAATAGAAGGTGGAATAAAAAGAGGCGGTCGGCAGCGACAAATATGCAAAACCTACAATTCTCACAGCAAACATGTTTACTAATCACGTCACTTAAGACTCATGTGAGGAGACAATTATTTGTGATGCATGTTCGCCTGACTCAACTTTGACAAGTCAAGGTGACTTCCTCACATCAGATTAGTCTCACCACCTCCGAGTGGTCACATGCAAGGATGCTAATAAACTAGGACACAATAATGGGGACCTATTTTATCGTACAGTAATACCGCGCTGTCTCACAGTAGACTTTTCACGGATTTTCGATGAGCATTGTGTTCTGCAGCAGAAAACACAGCAAATGCTATCGCTGGGGAAGATTATGTGTGTGTGTGTGTGTTGGGTGGGTGTGACTCTCTGTGCGTGAGTGTGATAGGCTGATTTCTGCTGTCAGTTAAACAGCCGTGGTGGGTGGGACATTAGTCAAAAGCAAACTGCAAAGCACAGAAACAGCGAGTATTTTAGCGGCTCATCATAAAAGTGACTTTGCTCAACCCAAGTGTTTCTGATGCTAGTGTGCAGCCGGCCGCTTTCTACATCGCTTTTTACAGTAAAAAAAGAAGTCCTACAATTATATTGTATATAGACAATGTATATAGACAATAAAGACCATTCATTCAACCGTATACATATATATATATATATATATATATATATATATATATATATATATATATATGTATATACTGTATGTGCGCCGCTACTTCGCGGTTTTGGTCCCCATTAACCGAGATAACCGAGGTCCCACTGTGTGAATATATGCACAGTTCATGTCATGGGAACCTGTCGTGGGTTCAATTCCAGCTCCAGACTTCCTGTGCGGAGTTTGTATGTTCTCCCCGTGCTTGCGTGGGTTTCCTCCGGGCACTCCAGTTTCCTCCCACGTTCCAAAAACATGCATTTCAGGTGAATTGGTTGGTCCAAATTGTCCCTAGGTGTGAATGAGCGAATGAGTTGTCTGTTCCTGTGTGCCCTGCGACTGGCTGGCAACCAGTTCAGGGTGTCCCCTACCCACTGCCCGAGGATAGCTGGGATGGGCTCCAGCACCCCCGCGGCCCTACTGAGGATAAGCGGTGCAGCTAATGAGATAAGACGAGATGAGATATATACACATATACACAAAACACAGTCATTTTTTGGACGCATTCACCAGGTCCAAAAAAAACTTCCAAAACTCCACTTGTCCGCCCACCATGGAGGTGATAAACAAAATCGTCCTCTTCATCAGTCCACATCTGTGACTTGGTGTTCTCTCTCAATTAGGGCTCTTCGTCTTTGCTTAACCTGACGCTTCACCGAACCACCTCTGCTTATTTCCTTAATGAGCCAGTTTGCATGCCAAGCACACTCGCAGAGGGCCCGTCTTATACAAACACAGACTCCAATACATATGGCAAACGGAAGTACCCATCAGACTCCTTCCTCTCCCTTCCCGATGACAATTACCAGGAGAGAGGGAAAGGCACGTCTGTCGTATCAATATCTCCCATGAAGAGGAGGTGGGGATGGGGGGAGGGAGGAGTGGCTAGCCCGCCTCACGGGCTTCTTTTAGCACATCTCGTAAAACTAAATGATAGTTGAAGTGGATGGGAGACGTCAAGGTGCGAATGTATGTGTCGATGTTGGGGGTGTGCATGAGGAAAAGCTAGTTGTTAAAATGATGGCGAGGGGTCATAAAGAAATGAGATGTGGATCTATAGCGTTTGCGTGACATTGACCCGTTTAGTGCATTTGTGTGTGGGGAGAATGTGTGTGTGGCTGTGGACAAATATAAAGCCTGCACACCAGTGACATGCTGTCAGGGAAGCCAGGAGAGGCCTTGTTTTACCCCTCATCAAGAAAAGATAGAATTATGAATATTTCAAGTAGTTTAATTTATTCACTTTTAAAGTTCTTTCTCATTTAACTTCACAACCTTTGGATTTTTTTCTTCGCCAAATTTTCGCATTTACCTTGATCCAACCTGAGCTCAACCAAATAAAGTTATTTGAGGGACCGAGGCCAAAGTTAACCGGAAATGTCATAATTTATTAGAGAGGACTCGGGGGGGAAGGAGGGATGAATCTGGCTGACTTAGTGTCTGACGGTTGATAGTTGTTATTTTGTTACAGTCTTTTACTCTCTATGAGTAATAACTTCATCTTGAGGTAACTTTAAACCTTTGGGGGCTTTTATGAATGAGCGATGCTAGTTTGCGGATTTTCACTTTTTTCGGGTGGTTCTGGTTCCTATTAACTGCAAAAACTGAAGGATTTCTGTACACGTTCAGCCGGGAGTATATTTCTTGTGCACCTTTAAATATGCATGATGTGGGTAGGATTGTAAAGGTCGACAACAGTTGAGATCTTCCACCCGGGTTTGTAAACAGACAAAATGCCGTGTAGTTGGCCCTTTGACACACAAAAACGCACGCTTCTTGACATGCTGAGGTGTCGAGGAGGTGATCAATAGATGAGAAACTAGCGTTCGCGCAATTTCTTTTTTTTACTCTCTTGTGTTTTTCCTCTCTTCAAAACCTCAGACTATCGTAGAAACAGAAAGGTTGTATTAAAAACAGATTTGCATAAACTTAGAATTCAAAAAAAATGTTTTGCTACTAGAGCTTTGTCTACTTTAACTGTCAGTACCATATGGCCCGTCGGTTGCAGGCTCCGGAAAGAAAAGACACTTCAAGTCCGATTCACAGGGCGCCCTGCAAGCAAGAGCTCTGATGAGATAGCAAGATGAAACAGAAACAAGGCGGTGACAGAATGACAAGCCGACAAGAGGCAAGCAGAACATGTAAAAGGACAAAATGCTTTCTTGCCGACTCGGGAGCGTCTCATTTTTTCTCATTAGGAGCTCCGTGGATAAAAGTAGGCCTGATAGGCATGTCTTTCCCTCTCCTCCCCCCGCCTTTTCCCTCTCCCGCTGCGTGCACGCCAACTAATTAATTACACCTTATCATCATATTGCTATAACAACCACTGGCGGCTAATTAACAGCACGCCTCTGTGGTGACCCCGTCTTCGAGGGGCTGTGCGGGTGCCTGAGCGAAAGAGCGAGATGAGAAAAACACACAACAGGGGCAGAACAGAAGAGGAAAAGTGAATTGAAGAGCTTTTGATGTGACGGACACGTTGAGTAGTGGGGGCCAGGCTGATGGGAGATGGATGGAGCTCAGCCTCGATGGACTGCATGCAGCATGTCCGGACCCACAAAGGAAAAGACTACAGTAATCCCTTGCTGTATCACAGTTGACATATCACGATTTTGCTACTTTGAAATTTCGAAATGTTCTACTCGCTGACGAAATCTTCTTGTTTAATCCTCATTGCTGCCTCTTTCAAGCTCCTTGTGCGGCGCCTACAAGTATGTGCATTTCTTAGGCACACTTAAATAAACATTTTTTTTAGTAAAGTGCTGATGCACGGAACAGTTCTAACCTAATAAATGCTCAATAAAAGTGGAAGTGACTTTTTGGCTAATACTAAAGTGAAAACAACTGACATATTGTTTTTGTGGTTGTTGTTGTTTCGGGTTTCTTGTTTGGACGTTATGTTAATAGTTTTGTGATCCCGTATTTATTTGTTACTTTGTTCCTTGTATCTGCTTTTCCATTTTGGTCCGTGTTTCAGGTTTGGACATTGTCAGGTTTGATTTTATTTGGAAATGCAATCTGTTTTGTGACCATTGTTTGTTACGTGGTTCCTGTTATTTCTAATACCATCCTTATTTTGTGCATCCTTGCTTCAGTTCCTGCTTCCCTATTTAGCCCCAAAAACCTAACACAATCATTTTATTCATTAATGAGGTAAGTGTATTTTTTTTCTTTATTTTGATCGTAGTTTGTAATCAGAGTGGAATGGTGAGATCCTGAAGTGAGACCAGATGAGAACCACTGTACTAACCCCCCTGTGCCCGACTGAGCCTCACCAGATTGCTTCAGCCGGCTTCCACAGCCCCAAATGCACTGGCACTGATTTTATCACGGGAAAGGCAGGCAGAGGGAATTGTCGAAGTGAAGCAAAGCCTTGAAAAAACACACAGTCTGCGCAAGCTGAAAACCGCCAAGACCACATAAAACACCCTCGTGGCTCAAGTGAGAGAGAGGGAAATGAAGAGCGAGAAGCAGGGTGCGCTGGAGCCGTAATTTGCTTAGAGGATGTGATTGGATTAGTGCTGGGGTCATATTATTCTTCACCCACGTCACACACACACATTTCCCGAAGCCCATTGCCACAGTCAAAGCAATCATTGTGTCTGACTATGCTTACGCAGAATGACATACATTACAAGAGAATCGTGAAAGAAGGTTAATAGAATAAAGCTGATGAGGACAAAAATATCATTCTATATTATATTGTGAATTGACTATATTGTAAACCTTTTCATTTTGTCTCTTTGGCTCTAAATTTCATGAAATCCTTACAAAAAAGCTTTCAGAACCAAAAATTATATCAAATAAAAAATAAATTGGGTATATATTTAAAAAGTACATAATACTTGTCTAGGTTTTGCTTCAGTTAAATGGACATTGTTCTGCTTCGTGTGTTGACTGCACTTCGTCCAGTTTTAGGAACAAAAACACAGACAAATACAGATTTAAAAATTAACACATCAGAACTGAGAGTCATTTCATACTAATGCTTACGTTTTTTTGTTAGTGTAGCATGAAAATGGTGACAGTAAGAAAAGTACTCGTTTGAATACTGGCCAAACACCAACCCAACCCCCCAAAAAGATTACAAAAGAAGGGTTTATTAAAAAAAGCACGTACTTGCGCACGACACACAATCAGCTCGGCAGAGGCTGCAATGCCAGAAGATGGAGTCAGCGAGTAGACAATTTCAATATTCCGGACAGCACCTTTGATATGAGAAACTGTATCTGCCGATTGGGGATTTCTTTGTTGTGTATGGTTATTGTCTTGGTCTAGATAAGTTTCTCCTGAATTTCTGTTATAATAACAATTTCAAGTTTAAAATTGACAGCAAATTGGCTGATATTATATCTTTGGGTGTTTTTCCACATGTTTATACATTTGTCAAGTTCCAAGAATGTTGAGTAAGCATTGAGTTAAGTTAAATCATGACTTTTTTTCACAAGTAAGCATAAACAAATAGTAAAAGGCAAAACACTCAAGATTATCACATCTCAAAGTTTTTATTCAAATCTAAATTAAAAGATTTTGGCGACCATTGTGAATTTCAGTGCACCTAAAATAATCGATTGAGTATAGTAATGCCAGTTGATTAATTTGGCTTAAATTTATATACCAGTACGTAGAAAGAAAGTGAGAGTGAAATTGAATCAAGCACCAGCGACACACCAACAGAGTAGAAAGGCCATGTTACTTGGAACCGTTAACATGGCCACGACTGAATTATTAAAGACACACTGTCACCTTGTGTGTGCGTGTGGGGGGGTGTGTCAAACGGCAGCGTGCATAGAAGAGGATACAGAGCGTTTCTCTGAAATGGGCCTCAGTGCTGCTATCTTGTGGCTGTTGCAAAAAAAAACCCGGCAACTCTGTTACAATCAGAAAAGCACACACATTACCAGCATGCCCAAAAAGACAAAGGGAAATAAACATCTATGAACGGCTGCCTGGAAAATGCACACGTGTAAAATCGGCTCCAGGGCTCCCCCAGCAGGCAACAAGTTCAATTCACGTTCAAACCCCTAAGGTAAATGTGGATCAACAGCAGTCACATGCATTTGTAACTGTTAGCTATATTATGAATGCAAAAGCTGACACAATATCTCTGAGCATTTTCGGGTTCAGCAAAAGTAAAAAAAAATCTCTCTGCTCACAATTCTGAGCATACGAAACATGACAAGCGTGCTGGAGGCTCTGGTACTATTACAGATCAATGGAATAGGGTGATCAAAGGTTACCATAGAAACAACAGAGATGCTTCTCTCCACATTACAAACCATTGTGTCATCCAGATTAGGAAGATACTGATCCCAATGACTGAATAAGGAGTGGTCAAAGTATTGTGAAATGATTTATTATGTGTTTTTTCTTTAACAAAATCAAAATGAAATTATCCCTTTCGGATTTGAGGAACGAGGCAGGTCCCCAAAAGCAAATAGCGCAGTAGTGTCGTGGAAAGGTGAGGATGGGAAGTTGAAAGGTAGGGGTGAGGGGAGTAAACAAGCGCATGTGACAGTACGACCTGTGCTTTCCCCAGACAGGCTTCATTACAGTACCACCTGAAGAGAGACATCAAAAAGCACTTAGCCATAGTGACAGAGGAAAGAGAGAGAGGGGAAGGGGGGTCATTGGCGGTGGGTGCAGAGTATGGAGGGAAACAACATAAAAGATGGTGCAAATATGAATCACATGCTCTTAACTTCAGATTTATAACTTTTTAGACCAATTTGTGATAACGATTGCGGAGGATTGAGGTGTTCTAATTCATGAGTAGACATCAATGCTGAAAGTCACTGATACAGACCCAATCAACTTGAGGAAATAACCAGTCACCTGCGGTTAGGTTCATGAATGGTGAGGCAGAGTCAGATTTACAAAAAAATATAAAAATAAACCCCAACTTATTAATCATTTGTTTGGTGGATCAACAAAACGATATATATACTGTAGCATAGAAAAAAACACACGTATTATTGTTTTAGCTCCCCTTAACTTATAAATAAAGTCTATGCACTGCTCCTTTTAAATAAAAGCAATATCCATCATGGAGAAAAAGTACATCCAACGAGAAAAAAAAATACAGGTTGGTTTAACTTGCTGTTAGCTTGCTAATACTATCACTAATTATATTGCTTGGGCCTGAGGTGTGCGCCGATTCAGAATCCATGGACTCACTATCGCCCTAAGCCACGAGGAAAGAGAATTGCGTGGCATCTGCACAGTAGGACATTACATACTAATTGCTTTCATAATTGTTAGAAGTTGGTAGGCCTACAACCACCAAAATGCGCCAAATAGGTTTGGACCTGGGCACAGGTGAATCCAATCATACACACCATTCCCCAATTACCCTCACTCTTTGTAATTACAATTTAGACAGCAAATGTGGTCGTGGCAATTTTCACTTACACTGCCACGCCAAGTTTGTTTTCTTTTGTTTCTGGTTTCTTGTTTGTGAGCAGTTTTGTTTGTTTGTTTGTTTGTTACTTCGCTCCTTGTATTTTAAATGTTTGGTTTCGGTCTTTGTTCCTGTTTTTGGACTTTTTCAAGTTTGATTCTGTTTGGACATTTAATTTATTTCGAGCCCCCTTGTTTGTTTGTTACTTTGTTCCTGTTTTTATTTTAGTTTGATTTTTAGTGAAAAACTTCCTTTTAGAGCACCCCTGCATCCAGTGTCTGCCACTAGATGTTGGTGTATCATGAAGTGCAACTGGAAACCAGTGCTAAAAAGCACAGAAAAGAATACAAACTGCATAGACTCACAGTAAGAAAATCTTACCTTTATCTTCTCATTTTATGCCTAGCCCTCTACAAGGTTTTTGCTCTTTTGGTGTATCCTTAACAGCAAGATGGTGGACGATCATAATTAAGTGAGCTTTATGTTATGTCAAATAGATGCACATTTTTTGACCTATGACTATTTTAAAACATGCACGTTTTTATCATTGTCAATGTATTTTTTCCACCGAGAGGTACCTAATTATACACACTCTTCCCTTAATCTTTCATATTAAGGCAGGGGGCTCAAAATATGATGTTCCGAGAAACAATCGGCCACCAGGCTGCACGTTTGAGATTCTGGCCAAGGTATTGTTGAGCCAATCAGAATACCGAACACCATGCATGATCATAAAAAGTGAAGCAGCAAACCATAAAGGTGAATTCCGTTATAGTGAGGGATTAAAGCGATTTAGAAAAAAAAATGCAAAATATTGTGAAGTTAAATGACAAAGAACTAACATTGAATAAATACTTATTATATTTCACTTTTTATTTTGTTATGATGACAGGTAAGGGTGTCCCATGATCGCACATCACTGTTTGGCACTTTGAATCCGCCTCTGAGTCATCAAAACTCTAAATAAAATGACCAAAAGTGACGGACAGCTTGCAGGTCGAATCCATCTTGAGCACCTGTATCCACTGGCCCCTAAGGTCAAAGTTCAGTATTTAAAGGTCTTCACTAAGTGATCATCTGAGGCTTGCTGCTACAACCTGATCTCACCACTTAACCATGACCTCTCACAGGCCAAACTTTGCTCCCCCTAATCCTCTCGAACTTTAATTCAACATACTCCTGGAGAGGATCCTGACTGAAGCCCTGGACCAACATGAAGGTACAGGGGACATAACGTCACTAACCCCTGTTTTTCTAATGATATTACTGGACTAGCAGGAAAAAAAACAGGAACTTGGACATCTTTGTCAATACCCTGGACACAGCATCAGAAATCAGCACAGAATAAAACAAAAGTGATGACCAACAACACCCAAGGTATCCCCTTAAACATCACCGTCAACCACCAAGAGCTTAAAACTCTCACCAAGTTTAAATATCTTAGAGTTATCATATCAGAATACGAGTCACAACCAGAAATCATGGCCAGGCTCGGACCCATATGGAGGGACAAAAACATAGTGAAATTAAAGATCTGATTCATGCGTGTGATGGTTACTTCCATCTTCATCTACACTTGCGATACATGGACTCTCACAGCGAAGCTGGAAAGTAATGTTCAGGCAATAGAGAAGCGATGCTACAGGAAGCATTTCATAGCCCATGTGACAAGCAAAACTGTGTGCAACATTGTCAGAGGGGAAATTGGACACGACATAGGACTGTTGTCAACTATGCGCTGAAAAAAACTGCAGTGGTATGGCAGTGTCTGAAACGCGTGACAAAAAGTTACCGGACACCAAGGCAGACAACTCTGAAAAGTTACCTGCCCAGCCGTAAGGTTGCTTGCCACTTTTTTCACAACTTGAAACACAATAAGACGACTAATCGCAAAAAAAATATTGTTGCACAGTATTTGGGATTGATAATCAGAATATATAACAAAACAACACTTTAAAATTAAATTCATTATAAATCTACTTATCACATTCATTGCATGTATATGACATTGCTGTTTTCCATCTGCCATCAGTATGTACCTGTATTTACTAATTTTCATTCATCCAACTTTGCCATGACCCAAACTCAGGCCTCAAATTGTCAGCAGTAGAGAAAGCTGTCCAGAGTTGATCCCTCAGGGGTGCCCCAACAACCCAGGTGGTTAAGAGATCCGTGAATCTTCAAATGTGTGTATATCTATTAGGGCTTTGTCCTGCTGATGTATTTGCTGATGAGCCTGAGCCAAATAATGACGTGCGCTGTTGGCTGCCAATCCATAGGTCTTTTCCCAAAATTTGGCTCCCAGGCCCGGGATGGAAAACCACAGTCGCTAAATCAAATCCATCCGCAGGAAAGAGGAGAGAGAGTGGGGGTGCGGAGGTGGTAGCGACGAGGGCAAAGGGTCTGTTTCTCAAAAAGGAATGTGTTGGAGAGTGGACAAATCAAGCAGGAGTGACTGCACAATGAGGTCAGTGTGACCAGAGGAGGCCGGCTCGCATGCAGACAAACAAACATTTTGAACGTGCACGCACACACGTACATATTTGCTGAATGAATGATTGAGTGAGGTCGTAACCCCGTGCCCACCCTGCGAGTGGCTAATAACTGTGGCGTGCGGCCAAACCCAATGTCTGCTGACTAATCCCCCCTTCCAACTACCATTTAGGCCGCCAGGACTGGCGCCACTTTGACAAACAGGCCCCTATTTCTCTTTCCCTCCCCTAAAAAAATACTGTGATCATTATTGACTTAGTAGTAAATGATGGTTAAGAAAAGCAGCAGTTTGGAACGCTGAGGAAAAGGTATCTGTCAGAACCAGAACAGAAACCTGACCCAATCACATGCTGTTCTCACACAAGCCTTTTATTTTACGGGAAATGGGGAGTCATGCACGCCAGAAAGCCGGTCTGGCGTGGAAGGACAGGAAGCCAGAGACCGACGAGATCGACTCCAATTGCCCGAGTTGACATCGGACAGATGGGGTCGATACCGGACAGGAAGGGACAGACAGGATTGACAACGAATCAGGATATCGATCACTAACAGGAGAAATTAGACGGGAATGAAAACTGGAGAAAACAACAAAGAGGACCAAAATAGACAGAAACAAAACTGGAACCCGAAATAAAACAGGAAAAAAATAAACGGGAACAATACCGGACCGACAATATCAACAGGAAAACAGGACCGAGTCAGAACCCACGTCTTGTGTGGCAGAGCTCGTTTGACGGGCTGACAACGGAAGCAAGAGAGCGCTGAGCTTTAGGGCCCGGTCACACAGCCATTTGCGTCTGTATCGCGGGTAAAATTTTGCGTTTTTTTTTTTGCCCGTGGTTGCCCGGGATGGAAAATGCGCAAAATTGGCCAACGCGCTGTTCATCGGTGGTATGCCCGCAAAACAGACGGCGCGACTGGTCCGCTTCCTCATCGCGTCATTTCCGCGTCATTTTCTCGTTTGGACCACGGGTATAAAAGCTCCCAAGCCGGTGTTGTGCCCAAATCCGACTCCTACGCAAAATCCCGTCCTACCCAATGTCCCGTCCTACCCATGTGTAGCCACGCCCTGGCCGCGGCCTGAGCACGTCGTTCCGCGTCATTTCCGCGTCATTACCTCGTGTGCTGCCCGCGGTTAACACGTGCTCAAAGTTTTGAGCAGCTCAAAACTTTTTCGCGCGGCCAACCGTGTGTGAATTTCCGACCGCGAGTAAAGCACTGCTGTATTTCGTCTATATGGCGGTCTCAAAGCGTCCAACAGCGCCCAACAGCGTCTGCTTCAAGGCCAGAAATTTCTGGCCGTGATTCAGCCTCGATAAGCCCGTTTCGCGCTGCCAACCGCGCATGAATTTCCGACCACGTGTTAAGCACTGCTGTATCTCGTCTGTATGGCAATCTCAAAGCGTCCAATAGCGTCCGCCTCACAGGCAGAAATTTCTGGCCGTGATTCAGCCGCAAACGGCTGTGTGACCGGGCCCTTATATGGACAGAAAGCCAATCTCTCAACGAGCCGCAGCTGGCGCCACACGGGCGGGGCCAATTGGGCACTATGGCAACCGTGACGAACACAGAGGCACGGAAATTGGGCGCCATGGCAACCATGACAGTATCTGACAATTGAGGGTTTTGTTGCGTTGGAATAAAATAATTTAATTTACATTTTAGCAGTTGTGAAAAGTGGAAAAACTGTTTGCAATTAATCAAGAGCCACGGTAGCAGGGATTCGGATTTCAAACACATGCTTGATTTTTTTTTTCTTCTAGGATGAAAATGGTAAACGTAAGAAAATAACTGTTTCCAAATACTGTCCAAATGCCAACCCCATGCTCAAACAAGATAAAAAAAATAAGAGTGTATCCGAGCATGAGAAATAAGAAAGTCACCTAACCTGCAAAAGGAGCTTGACAGAGGCTGCAATTATGATTTCAGCCAGAAGATGGCGTTAGCGAGTATAATATTTTAAAGTTACGGGTACCACCTTTAAGTCTGAGGACAGCAAGTTGGCACCTTGCTGAAGCACTGTCTTACGCCGACAGACTTTTTATCAGCTTTGTGGGAGTGTGACAAGCTTGACAGTCTCTTTTGAGATTCATCCTACCCTCTACTGGGGGTCGGAAACAATTGAGTGAGGGAGAAGCAGAGGAGGCATGAGCAAGCTGCAGCATATTTTTCTTGTGCCCCTACCAGTCGTCACTTGGCGCCCGGATGCCAGCCCAGTCATCATTTTCAAATCCTTGTTACACGCTTTCAATGGAGCTCACGGAACACGATCGAGACACACTGTGTTAATTTCTGATTAAGGAACTCGAGTTGTTCTCCCAAAAACGAATGCCAAACAGCATGAAGTACGCCCCCGACTGGCTCCAGGTGGTCCGCCGCACCCCCACAGTGGCTAATTGCAATTCTATTGAAGTGGCCAGCAGCCAGGGTGGAACCGCTGCCAAGTCCAACTGTGATGTTGTCATCTCAACACAGAGAAAGCCTCATCTCGTAACAATTACATCTGCAGTTTATGTTATGCAGAGACAGACACGTGTCAAGGACACACAAACAAGAATAAAGAGGAGCCTCAAAATTAACACAAGCCCTTTGTTGCAGCTATTATTGTTGATCAATGCATGGGTGTGGATAATTTTAGAAGTGACCAATAAGGATGTGTACCAAAGGCAGTACTTATTGGAACGATTTGGGTCAGTGATACCGGGAACCATTTCACGTCAATATATATCCATGATTTACTTCCCAAGCGCTTCATTCTAGGGTTGGGCGATACGCGGAATTTTAGTATTTATCAGATCCAAGTAAACACATAATAGTATCGATCGATACCAATCCGATACTGATACTATTTGATTGCAAATGTCACGGTCATTGTATGACTACACCCTCCCCCTTGAGTCGGTGTATATTTAGGATAAATATAGAACACATGTGTTAGACACTAAATAGGTTTCATTTTAATTAAATAACTAAAATTCAAACTTTAACTGTATATAACAAAATAGCAATATTTATTTTACAATCGTTTCCAGAAAAAAGCCAAGAGAGTGAAATAAGATATTTGGGGAAAAAAAGGTCAACAAGTGCAAATAGTGTAAGCAATACAATCTTACAGTATAACACATAACAGTGTAAAACCACATAAACGAAAAAAAAAAAAAAACTACTACAGAGCAAAAATCAAGAGAGTGACACCAAAACATCAGTAATCTAACAAACCCTTTGGCTCTGTTGCCATAGTGACAAAAGAATAACAGGTTTTTGTTCAGGACCAGTAACATGTTTTCATTGTTTAGTTACAGATTAGTGCACTCTGCAGAGTGAACTTTTTTTTATGTGCATTTGTCACAGTAGCGAGCCACTGTAGCACATAACTGAAACCTGGCATTGTCCTTTTCGGCTGTTGAACAAAAAAAAAGTCCACTCTCCTGTGCTTCCCATTTTCCCCAGTCATATTTAGCTTCCGATTTGGCCCTCTTTTTGGCCTGGTAGGTACGATGCTTCAGCAGGTCAGGTAGGGAGAGATGCTAAAAGTGTACCTGTCAGTCACACATTATTGCATAAACTTCGAGAATGGTCAAGGTTGTAAGAGAGAGAGAAGGAGTGTGCTTTCTACATATAGACTTAAGGACTTAAGGACGTGCTTAAAATCAATATTGCTGATATTTGCATAGATCCACAGCCTAGACTTCTTCCTAAGATTGGAATGCGTGTTTGGTGAATTTCCATAGCATACTAAAATGCAGAATTGTACATAATCCAGCGTACTGACCTCAACGCTATAGATAAAATCGTCGGGCAGGCCGAATGATGGAGGCCACTTTGTTGTGTTCAAGAACAATTTCTACCACAAATGGTAAATCATCTTGTACCAAAATATGGCGAGATTTATGGATCGCATCGTGGTCTTTGAAAATAGTTTGCTCCCGAATTTTCTCTTCATAGTATTTTCCTCTATCATATTTTTATATAGTTTTTTTTTAAAATGGGTTTTTCATGTTCTATGTGCTGAAGGCACATTCCAAACCTAAATGAAAACCACGATATATGGTTGGTAAAATGTTACCTTGAAGGGACATTGTGTATTATTATTTAGTGCTTCCTAATGTTAAAATACATTATACTGAAGTAAACAAGGCTGTATTGGCAAGTTGATAAAAAGTTATATTTTATATTGTGATTAATTCCTCCTGTTTTATACAATAGTGTGACTTTTTTGTGCTAAAGTACAATTCATATTCTTTACGGGACACTGTGTATTATTTAGAGCCATCTAGTGGTTAAAACATGCAATTCATCTAAAAAAATGTTTTGAATAATAAGCTATATACATAACTATCATATAAACGTGTATTTTTTTTAACATACTCATCTCATCTCATCTCATCTCATTAGCCGTACCGCTTATCCTCATTAGGGTCGCGGGGGGGGGGGGGGGGGGGGGCTGGAGCCCATCCCAGCCATCTTCGGGCAGTGGGCAGGGGAGACCCTGAACTGGTTGCCAGCCAATCGCAGGGCACACGGGGACAGACAACTCATTCGCTCATTCACACCTAGGGACAATTTGGACCGGCCATGTCGAGAAATTGGTATTTATTTTAACGAACATAAGGCTCACTTAAAAGGAGTTCACATGATTGTGCACCATCTTGCTTCTATGGGTACCCCCTTAAATCAAAAAGGTAGGCCAAGAAAAATGAGAGAGAACGCATTTGCGAGGCTGCAGGTCCGGCCTACTGCTCCAGCTAGGCTCTTTTAAGCCACTGCTGCAGACTCTATCTTGCCAACGCCAGGCCCATTAGCCATGGAACGGATGACCTAGTGCTACAATTTTTGGGAAACTGCTTCACTTAATGCTGAGATTTGTTCCCATTCGGGGACACCCGATGCCGGCGCGCAGCTAGCCGGCCGCACTCTGAATATCTCTCTTACACTGAACAAAGCCCTCCAAACATGTGTAACTTTTGAATAATGACAATAAAACAGTTATTTCAACTGTGTTGTGTGTTATTATTTGTAGATGCATAATTATAATTTTGTTACGGTCGTGTACTCTGAGTATGAATCCGGGAATGATGTAATCTCGTTCTAAGTTTAACTCTTAGGGGGCTTTTATGAAGGTGCAACGCTACTATGCTTATTTTCATTTTGTCCGGGTGGTTCTGGTCCTCAATAATCGTGATACTGGTATAAAGGTACAGAGAATCCGAATTAAATGCATATCAGCTCCCCCGAAAAGATTGCCCTTGTGGGTGATCAAAGATCATGACTGTATTTCGATCTGAGTCAAGATAACAGATCATCTGCCACAAAGCAAGTGGAGGAATCAATCACTTTAAACAAACTTAAAAAAAATAAATTCTCAACCCCAATAAGCACAATCGAGTTAAGTTGAGAGCCAGAATACGACCTGCTCATCGGTGGTCCCGGCTGCGGCCTTTGTTATGATGCATTAACTGAGTGTTAGGCTAGGTTTACAGTGCAAGGATGAACTGATTGTTTTTGCAAAATCGCAAACTCTATCCGATCTGCTAAATTCTTTCTGTACTGCCAAACTCAAGGGATCTTATCACAACTGGGCAGCTTTTGATAACATTTCAATAGAAATATGGTCCGAGTATGGTCATAGACCGTCCTGGCTCCAATGCCAGACAAAAATAATCAGCCTCCGACCCAAATATCAGAGAATACAAGCGCATTTCTCCGGATAATGCTGCCACTGCCCCACAAAAAGCCATAGTCAAAATCACGGTTCTCTTTCTTCTGAAATCTCAAAGTTGTACATCTGCCGCCACCCGTAACAAAATAACTTTAAAATTGCTAGATACGTGCCACCATTAACATCCATGAGTACTTCTGCAAACAGTAAGCGCATTGCGTGTGATGTCAAGTCAAGTCAAGTCATTTTTATTTGTATAGCCCTAAATCACGAAGAGTCTCAAAGGGCTTCACAGATTATTACACTATATTACACAGACTATTTTTCAGCCGACGAGAAGAGTAGGTTATTCATATGCTTTGGAGTAGAAGTGAGTTTTAAGTTTAGATTTCCTCTTCTGTGCATCCGGGACTCTTGTGGCATTCACACTGGAGATCACAAACAAGTCGCATTTAGTTGGAAATGTGAACAATTTCGCAAAACCATCTCATTTCACCCCCCCCCCCAAAAAAAATCATAATTAAGCATTAAGCTCTGCACCGACAACCCAGCCTTAGAGACTAACTTGTGGTCTGCATGTGCATGTCGGCCTGCATGTGGAATGGTCATTCAGAGGACAGCGCTTGTGAAGCTTTCCTGTAAACGACTAGGGGGCCCTTGTAGCAAAACAGAAAATAGCCCGAGAGGAAAAACAGGAGGATGCCCGAGTAGGCAGGAACATTGATTTGAAGAGGCAGATAGCGAGGCAAAAAAAAAGAGGTCTGGGGTAGACAAAGGAAAAACAAGAACAGAGTTCAGGTTTTCTACAACTTTTTCATCGCCGTATTCAAACCCTTTTCAAGGACTAGAATTTCTCCAGTACCATTAAAAAAAAAATCCGGTGTGAATCATGTATTTTGCAGAGTCACAAATACATCTGCAATTTACATATGCCGTTTTTAATCTTCTGTGTGCATTTTTTAAGACATATGAATTTTAGATCTTGAGAAAAATATATTTGTTCTTGAGACAGATATCTTCCCATTTAGGTGTTAAATATAACATTAATATGTAGCTTACATTTTAAGTAGTGGGAAGTTCTTCCCATTATAATCTATCACTGGGAAACTCTACCTTAATTTTTTGGCCCATTATACTCGTGTAAAATTGATGCGTAATCCTTGCATTAATACAAATTTCATAGTGCCTTGTTTAAGTGTGGCATGCATTTGTTTTCTTGGGCATGACTTGTAGGAGCGATGGCACTTCATAGAACAATACCAAACTAATGACAATTGCTGTGAATCACGAGGGAAGAATTACAATGGCGAAGCAAAGCCACCAAAGAGCAGTGTCAGCCTTATGGTCAAGCAGACTTGTTGAGAAACATGGCAACAATTTCAATCATTTACAAAGCATATACCTGAAATTCAAGTAATTTTCTATCTTTAAAAGCACAACATTGAAGTTCCAACATTTTCAAGGATTTCATGCACCCTTACGAACCCCGAGAGAAGACAACTTTTTGAATTTGAAAGAAAAAAAAAAGACACTGTTGACCCGGTGGAACATTTTTCAAATAATGCCAGTCAGTCAGGCCACACTTACAGTACTAAAAATTGTAACAATATGCAAATGGGTTTCCAAGAAAGGAACAAATTATACCAACTTACTACATGACAGAATTGAGGAATCTACTGCAGAAACTAGTGAAGTGCATATAATCATCTGCATGTATAAACTTAACCAGTGACATGCCGTGAGGTTGGAGTTTGATGAGGCACAGTCAGATTTATAAATACATTGTATTTAATTGGCAGAGCAAAATATAACATAAACTGTAGCATAGAATTTTTTTTTTATTGTCTAAACTTATAAAGGAAGCCTATGCACTGTTCCTTTTGATTAGAAACACCAATAGATAAGTACTATGAAAAAAAAGCAACAGGGGAAAAAAATACTAGCTGACTAGACTTACTTTTAATTACCTAATACTATGACTAATTATATTGTTTGGGGCTTTTGTTTCACTGTGATCCTCTGCCATGAGGCAGAGGAATTGTGTGCCTCACTCTGCATCTGCAGATGCTCAGCACAGTAGTACGTCACATACTAACTGTATAAATAGTATTAATAATATAGTGTAAAAGTCCAGCGATTTTGTAAAAGTTAATCCTAAAACTTTAAAGCTAAATGAGAAATCACACTAAATAATGACAACCATTTAATACATTTTAATGTCATACTTTCCTGATGACAGTTGAGGAACAGGTCGAAATCACGTACCTAAATGGAAGCGAAAACTGGGTAAGCAAAGTTCTAATTTTTCCAAGCTGAAATGAACGGGTCAGCACATTACTGAATTATTAGCTACACCCTTTAAAACATAATAAATACGAGCTCATTTGGCTTCTTTTTGCAAAATGACAGCTGACTGCAGGGATACCTCACACATTTATAGACAAACATCAGCAGACAAGCTTCTGCACCAACTTCGACCACAAGAAAAAAAAAAGCCCGCCAAACCCCCGACCCCACTAAAGACAAAAAAAACCAAGCTGTAGTTTTCTTAAACTCTAGTGTAGATAAGAGCATGACTCACTGGAACATGGGCGCTCGACTGGCTCGGGAATCTCTGGCTCCAAGGTCTCTGGGTGAGAGGTCGGGTCATCCGCCGCCTGGGAGGTCTTTTGGCTTTCCCCCTCGCTGGCTCTTGCCAACTTTTCTGTCACGGTGTCAGCCTGAAAGATAGGCAAAGGTTTAGAGTGAGCAGCAACTCCAAAACAATGAAAACATTTTCAATCTTAACTTAACAGCTAACTCAGTTTAAATCATTTTGGGCCTCCACTCATCTAAAATTGTATTTTGACAACTACTTTTTTTGAGTAACAATTACATAAAAAAGCTCAAATCTCAATTGTTTTCTGAAGCAAATTCTTGGATTAACCTCCACTTCCAAAGAATGAACCCAGAGAGATTGTGTCTATTTGGCCATTACAATTTTTATCATACACCATTAGAAGAAAATGAAAATGAAGTGGATGGTGCACAGGAAATATCACTCTTGTAAAGTTGCAGAAATCAAGAAGTAGCTGCAATCAAAGACAAAAAAGAGCAGCCCAGACGGCTTCAGTCTGTTGAGATCTGCTCGACTGAGCTCCATAGCGAAGAGGAACAGCAAAGAGAAAAGTGACATGACCATCATAGCACAGGGTGGCGGTCACAAAGAGAGAGCTTTGAAGGAGCTCCTACCATTGAAAACTGGCAGGGAAAAAGCAAGCTAGGTATGGAGCACGTTGAAGCAAAGATGCCTCCTGGGCTTATGAAGTGAACACATCACCAAGCACGACACACCACTGTAGCACCACAAAGTAGACGAAAAGCCCTGAAGACTAAGAAGACTGAAATTCCACACCTCATCATCTACAGCACATATACATGAATCTTGTGCGATAATGAAGATTTATGCATTATAATTCACAGTTCGTAGTTTTTTTAAACTCTTTGAGTACCATTAACAGCACATACTGTGGCGGTCAGGATGCTCCTGAACATTGTGTGGCGCTGTCAGGTACATTTTACAAGTAGAAAGATGCCTTGGCTATCTCTGCTGATCTGTAACTGCACTGACTAATACTGGCCACTGCTTAGCAGTGAGAGCTCACTTTCTAAGGAAATCAACTAAAACCACACAAGGAAGTAAAGAAAATTAGATTTCAAAGAAGAAAGAGATCATGGAGACCATTTTTGAGAAAGTAGAATTAACTAAGTACAAGCACCATCAACTTTAAAATAAACTCAGTGACTTCAGAGGTAATACACAAGTATTGCCAAACCATTGGAGTAATAGATTCATAGATATTTGAGTTACCATTTTAAGACCTGCAATCAGACCCATCTTGATATTTACGATGCTTAATCCTGAACTATTGGTGCTTTGCAGAGCAGCAATTCGACAACTGACTATAAGGAGGTTTTCAAATTGGTCTTGAAACAATCCCATGGTGGATGTTCAGATTATGACATAATTAGAATCCGAAGAAATCATTGAAGGCAAGCGCTTAATTCCAACAAATCCATAAAAATCACCAACAATTTGTTTTCTCTTATTTTTGATTTTGATATTGATTTTGCAGATTTTTTTTACAATATATTACCTATAAACAGAGCAAGTTAAAATGAAACCTTTTGTCGGTAAAATATGATGTTAAAATATTTCATTTGGAAGTGTCTGTGTTCACATAATCTTAAAATAGTATTTCTATAGCCTCTGAGTGATCATTCACAATGTTTGAATTACTCTGGCACTGGGAGATCGTAAAAAAGAAACATTTCCACGCACATAACTCATCTTCAGCCATTTTATTTATTATTTCAAGTATGCCATGTTCAACAATTCAGCTGCACTTTTGGGCACTAAGAACTAAGAGCTTCACTTGGGCGTTGTTCTGAATTGAGTACCGATGAGTGTTAATGAGTGCTTATGTTAAATGACGGTGGAAGAGAGCTGTATTAAATGCATTGCGAGAGTCAGGAGGCGAAAAAGGAAATATCAACTGAGGCAGTGCTAATTGAGGTTAATCCCACTATTGAGCAATAACTCCTCTAATCGGCAAGGTGGACTCTCTTGCTAATGGGCAATGTTGTACCACAGAAGAAGTTGGCAGGCAGAGTTCAGCCCTTAGAGGGTCAGACAATATTAGCGCTCGTATACCTATAAACACCAGCAACCCTCCCGACTTGTCGAGCCATCGATTATGTCTCTGAGCTTAATACCGGTGACTCAACACAGTCTTGACATCGATTGAGCTGTCCCAAGTAATATGTCACCTGGGGTGTTTGTGTAGCTGTTGCTAAGAAGCAGGCTACTTCCGGTTTGATAAAAGCAATATGCTAACTTGTGTCAAAAAGCATAATAAGAGAATAAACCGATGGGCCTGTAATGAGCCGTGACTACATTCCACGACAAACTTCCTTCTAATGCGAATTCTCATTCGCTTGCCCAAGACTTTTGCATTACAGCACATTAGTATTCAAGGGACTTTTTTAGATGGTGTAATAATGGTCTGTGCCTCTTTGTGACTCTTTGTGATTAAGGGCTATACAAATAAACATGACTTGACCTTACTTGACTTTAGAAGAAAACAGCATTTTAGAGCAATTTCAGTCTGGTTTTACAATCAACTACAGTACAGAAGCTGCTATTTTAAAGATTTTAAATAATATTAGGAATAATATGGATTTTAATAAACTTACAGTTCTTGTGCTACTTGATCTAAATGCTGCTTTTGACACTGTAGATCAATACATTTTATTAAATAGACTTAAAAACCTGGTGGGCATTTTGTGTACTGTTTTGAACTGATTTTATTCCTGCCTAACAGCCCGACATTTCTTAGTGAGTATGGATGTCCAGTATATTCCTCCAGAACCCATGAGGTTAAATGTGGTGTTCCCCAAGGTTCAATTTTAGGCCCGGTACTTTTTAATCTCTATATGCTTCCCCTTGATGATGTCATCAGGAAACATAGAGTAAATTTGCATTGTTTCGCTGATGACACTCAGCTGTAGAATGATGACACAAGTCCTATAGTTACCCTTTTAAGTCATAGATGGCAGAACACTTCATAAAGCTCAACAGGGAACAAACAGAGGTCTTAGGCATATGTCCTAAAAGTCAGAGAAAAACTTTAATCTAAAAATATGGGAGTTATTTTCGATTCTGAACTCTCTAATTGCTGTTAAGATTGTCGAGAGGGGTTGTTCAGGCCTCACATTGTTTGTTTGCTGTTAGTAGTGTCAATAAATTTGTTCAAACCAAAACTCTCCACATTTCAAAATATAACATTTTTTTCATTCTCTCAACAATATATTTCTCTGCTTTTGAATTGTCTTGTTTAAATTATTGTAAAGCCCTGTTCTCTTATCTTCCCAAAAATAACATAGAAAACTTGCAGCTACTACAAAATTCAGCAGCAATTGTGCTTAAGGGCGCCACAAAGGATCACATTCCAATAGTTTTAAAATTGCTGCGTTGTCCCCCTGTTCGTTTCAGGATCAATTTTAAAGTGCTTTTACTATTTTTTCGCAGGGTCGTGTTCCAAAGATGTCCTGCAATAGTCAAACCCAGCAAAGTAGATGACTTTACTTATTTTGTTAATGATTCAATTATTCTTGCATTACTCACGAACAAACCCAATATACAGGCAGTATTTGTTTAACACTTTATTGCACTGATTAGGGACCTGATCCACTTGATCCACTTTACTTGACATAATACTTTGCCTCCATCAGGTGGACATTTTTGGAATTGTATTTATCTTCCAATCGTCCTACAGAAACTATTCATTTTTCTATTACCAAACATTTTTAAAAAGCGGCAGGGAGCCACTAGGTAATGCCAAATACCCGCCTTGGGCTCCAGAGCAAGTTTAACGTTGGAGAGGTCCAACTTAGTTAGCTATAGAAAGCATCTTTCTCTGTTTAGACAATCAGAATGCAGAACACAATGCGTGATGAAAATCCATTAAGTAGCGAACCCACAATATGTAAATAACAAAACAGCAAGGGAGATTATGAATATATCAAGAATTTAGTTTGTAGTTTGCTAACCAGTTTTCACACTTAAACACAATGTGCATATTTGGCCTAAAAAAAACACCAGGCCCATGGAATAAATACCAGGAACAGAACCATTTGTCCCTGAAAAATGGTGCTTGTCTCAACAATTATTGCTTAGAAAAATAGTGCCTGTAGTAGTTCATAAAATATGTGTACAGTAGGCACTATAATACCTCTATATTGATATAGACAAGAAAATAATACTTCCTCCAGTCATTTAAAAAGGCTAATAAACAAATCAAGCCAGCTGGAAGATTGTTACTTGGCATTAGAGAGGAGCAAAGCAGATGCTTGCTCATGTAAAAATGTCATGGATTACTCTTATAACAGCATTGGGAATATATTCATCCAGAGGGAAACAGTGACTCTCCCTTTGGGATTGGGAAGTCGAGGCAGATGTCAGACACAGGACACGAGTGCCCCACAATGCCACGCTGCCATGTTGTGTGTGTCTTTGCTGACATTTCATCAAGCGTGCTTGACATTTCCAGGGGATTTAAAAATTTGATCCCTTCTGCGTTGTGGAAGTCGCACGCCGTCTTCCTCGCAACACCGAGGGAGGTCACGCCCGTGAGGCCCCGTGCCGTCTCGCACCGTATTGCTGGCCTGCAGTGCGACCTCTGCGCAAATGACTCCTTTGCTGCTCAGTCTTTTAGTTTTGTTTCTGAGCGCCTCAATCCAGGCAGAAGAGCGAGGACCAGAAGATGATGTGGTGTCGGGGGGAAGGGAAAGGAAGAAAGTGTGAGCGAGAGATCTGTTTCCCAAGCTACAGGCTAGTTAGTGGAGCGAACTGACACACAATGACATCTCTCTTCCATTGAGCGAGACAAAAAAAAAAACCCTTGCTGCACTTTGTCCTTGCTCTGTTTCTCAGCTACCCCCCACCACCCATCACTTTCAACTCTTCTTCCCGTCAGCCCCGCGGCTCCCGTGTTGCTTTTTCTGCCTGAACGAACACTGCGGCAGCACTGTCGTAGCACCGGGGCTCGGATTACACAAAACCACCTTATGTTGAACGAACAAATATATTTCCGATAAAGACACATGGAGGCATGTGTGAAAGGGAGGCAGGCTGAGGTCAAAGGCAAAGGTGTTGGGGGGAATACAAACAAAACAACTTACACTCTGACAGAGCGAATAAGTGTTTATGCACTGCAGGAGTGCGAGCAAAGAGCTTTGGTGATTATGTGAGGCCAACCCAGCAGCAGCTATAAAATGCTACAACAACGCAGCAAATGGCTCAACTCCCCTAAAGTGAAGCATGTAATGACACCTCCGATGCACGACCATATGTCTCACAAAGCATTAAACGACAAACTTCCGAGAGGAATGTCCAAGTACACGTTTAATCATGAGAAGTCAAGACAAACACATTTTGTTGAATAGTTTCTTGAACATTGATAGTACAGTATACTAAAATGGGTCCATAGAATTATCACAGTGCTCAAAACGCAAGGGCTTAGGTTTGTTCATGGCATTGGTTTTAAGTGATCACATAATTCATTGTGGGGAAAAAACAATGATTGGTCGACATTGGTGGGGACAAATCCCCCGAGTCCATGCTAAACTACACCTTTGTTCAAACAGCATATTTGCTTTCAGTTTAAATTAGAATTGGATTTGTCTTCAATGTCATTGATAATAACTTAGTGGACTGTGTTTTCAACAGGATTAGACATGGCAATAAAGGATAAACACATAATTGAGACTTGAAAGAGGAAAAATAACACAAAAAGATGGTATGAATAGGCATAAATATTTACAAGGTAATGCTTGGAGACTGGCCGAACAACAAAAAGCAGCAACAGCTATGGCGACAAACACGAAGCAGAATAGGAACAAACAAACCAAGGAATGCGACAAAACTGGCCAGAACACCAGGCTAGCAAATCAAAAAGTGCATAGCCGGTAAACAACACACAGTGAGCAGCCAACAAGAGCCATTAGGGAGCATACAAAAATAGGATAGCCCTTAGAAGCCCTGATGCTAACAGAGCTACCGAACAAAATTATATCCACCCCGACACACGTGGGAAAAATCACGAACAAAAAGCCACAATCACGTACCTACATAGAGGCGAAAACTGGGTAAGCAAAGTTCTGCGGTCTGCATTTGTGTTCTCTACAATCTATGACGTTTGTGTTAACGCAATTCACGGTTTTAAAAGTGTTGTGTTCCTTCCATAACGTCAAACAAGCCTGCTAGCTCAACTTTGAGTCTGAATTTCTCGAGTCCCCCAGCGCGTGGAATAGTTTGCAACATATTTGCATAATTGTGGGGTTTAGTAATATTTTTAATAGAAAGATAGCGGATGACTTGTTTGCTCAAAGTGTTCATATGAATTTAACGTGACCTATGTACAGTAAATAGGACTTGAGCTGATACAGGAGTGGTTGTCTGCGTAAGTGTTTAAATACATCATAAAAAGCAGCCTGACGCAGGAAAGGAAACAAGCTGATCCTATAAATCGAACACAGCTCAGACACACAATACACACACACACACACACAAACACACACACACACACACAAACACACAATCCCACACACAATTGGTGACAACTGCCGGGCCACAGCGCCTCTCTCCAAGGTCTATTAGAGAGTCTAACAGGAAAAGGGTAAGTGCTATCGATTGGCCTCGTGGTCAGAGCAAAAACAAGCTGACTATTAGACTGCCTTCTTTTGAGTTGAGCACACATGTATACACGCACACAGGATTGGATTTTCATTGTATTGCCCAGTCAAGCTTTTACAAAAAAAAGGAATGCAGATATACTGTACTACTGTACTGTAATTTGTAAGTATCTGCTGAAAATCAGTGGTGTATACCATATCTTTTTTTTGCAATTGAAATTTTAACATCATTAATTACTTATTGCTCCCAACTGTCTAAAACAAAAAAAAACGAAAAAAAAACATGTGTTTAATTAGGCTAGAAAAAAAAATTGGAGTTTTTTTTTAGCAAAATTTCCCAAATGAGTACTTTAAGTTCTATAAGGTTTTTTTCAGATTGATAAAATATTTCAAAATGTAGCATGAATAAAATACATAAACACTTGCTTACCTTCTACTGTCTGTCTTCTTTTGCTTTTTTGAAGTATGTTTTTAACAATATTTTCTTTTCTTTACTTAAACCTGACAAAATACGAAATTAACTAAAGGGGTTGTGTGTATTATTAAGCATCACTTGGGAATAAAAAAACTTGTCTAATTAAAGAAACATACTAATTTAAAAAATAAGTAAAATACATGATTTAAAAGCACTTGAAGGTCAAGAAATTTGCATTTATTTGATATGACATGAGCCTCACCAAGATGGTGCTGACATGATTGTAAGCCATCTTGCTGCTACGGGTACCCAAAAAACCAAAAACTCACATAAGGCTGTGCAAACAAATGAAAAGAAAAATGGTGCGGTTTGGTCAATTTGAGTCCCCAAAGTTCTTCTTTCTGCTTTCGAGAATTTGTTTTTGGTTGCCTGACACCTGACACCATAAAGCAAAATCTTGTGGTCAAATAATACACCCTGTCCTTATTTTACCTTTTATTTTTGAAATTGTATTAAATTCTGTAATATATTGTTCTACCAAAATAAAAATAATTTTCTCAAGTGTTAATTTTCTTACTTTCCTGTATCTTAACGTGTTGAAAAACATACTAAAATAAGTCCAAAAGTTTAATCATTGAGTAACATTTTGTTCAGTAAATGCAGGACTGTTTTGCAGCATATTTGTGTCGTACTCGATTTAAAAATATATTTCACCAAGGCTACTCCAGTGAAAAAGTTTTTGAAACAATGTTCTATGACTTCCTTTGCTCTTGGTGGCACGTTAACATGTATTAACATACATGACTATTGTAAAAAAATAAAAGAAAAAACAAAAAATTTGCTTTACTCTAAATCAGTTCACCTTTCACAGTCACGCTTATTCAGGGGTTTCCATCATGCATTGTATTCTGCATTCTGCATTCTGAAGAAAGTAGGTATTGGTAATACACATTATAACATACACAAATTAGTGCTACCTTTCCCAGTCACTCAAAAAGTGACTGTGGCTTTCAAACAGGAGATGTCATCAAGTGGTGTCCAACTGTCACTGGGTGTTTCTACCCTAAAACACCTTCAAGCTGGCGGGCCGGCAATGATAGCCAGTCTCTGCCTATTTTCTCCAGGTCCCCAGCAAATAAATAAATGTTTAAGGTACAATGTACAGTACTTTTATTTGTTAAAAGATTGTTTGGGTCTGTATAAAGGTTTGTACTTTGGTTTAGTTGTGTAAAATAATATTAAATTGTATAATAACTGTAAAAAGTAAAGGTTTTACTTCACGGATTCTTTCCAAATGTTTTTGGAACTTAACCCCCACGATAAACAACGGTTCACTGTACAGTATATTCAAAGTCACTAAGTTTGGATAACCTATAAACAGGACCGTCAAGCAGTTGGCTATGTACAAAATAATTTGGACACTAAAAGCATAATATTATGTTTCCTTTTTTGGCATAATGGCCAGGTCTTAGGTCCATGTGTATGCCAGGTCTGGCATTCACACGCTTGTTTATCACATTTAGGGTTATATTAGCGTTGTAGCTGTTTCTGCTTTACTGGGGCGTTCTGGGCACATACGTGGACATGATTTTTCTCTCAAACTACACAATTTAAAGTTATTAATGCTTATATTTCGTATTTAACAAGGTCAGATAAGGCCAAATAGTGAAGCAAAACAAAAATGCACATCAAACAAAAGCTCGGGTCTCAATAGGTTAAGATGTTGAGAATTAAGATCTTAGAAACGAGGCACTCTCACTCACCACTGACCTTGCATGTGTCATACTGAGGGAAAAAAATGTTTATTCTATTGTAGCCAAGAAGAGAGGATTGCAATGTTGCTATTCCCCCCCTTCTTTTTTTTCCACAATATACCCCGCCTTCATATCGTGGTGTCCCTATATTTGTGTACATTCAGCGCTCCAATCCAAAGGTGCAATTTCCCCCATTAAAATATCCTTTTTAGCTCTTTTGTGGCAGCATCGCAGCACAATTTAAGTGACGTGGAAGACTGGTGTCAGCCAAAAAATACAACTGTGCTCATAAATCTGTTGTCAGGGCACCGGAAAATGTATACACTGTGTTATATATTGAGCAGAGCGCAGCAGAGCAACCGTACCCTCTGGGGGGGAGAGCTGTAAAGATGGAGGGAGACATACATAAGTATTGAGAGAGAGAGAGAGAGAGAGAGAGAGGGACAGAGAGAGAGAGAGAGCATTAGAGGGAGAGAGAGAGAGAGCATGAGAGAGAGAGAGAGAGAGAGAGAGAGAGAGAGAGAGAGAGAGAGAGAGAGAGAGAGAGAGAGAGAGAGCGCGCGCACAGCACAAAGGGCTGTTTTCTGCTGGCTTGGTAAAGTGTATCCGGGGGGCTAACGTAGGCAACCTGTCATTAGCAGCAGCTTCCTGCACATGCAACATCTTGCGTGTACGTAGCTTAGACTCAGATGTTGGAGACAAAGGCATGTGTTGTCCTCTTTAATCTACTATAGACACTTGATATTTTGGGTATTTAAGTGATTCAAGTTATTACAGGGTAGTTCCGACAGGTACAAATCTGACACTGATACTTTTTTCTCGGAAATATCCCCATCAAATAATTGAACCCTTCGACCCTTGAGTTAGTTTACAATTACAATAAAAACAGCACGAAGAATTAAAGGAAATTTAATAAATATACTGAAAACTTTTCAGAATATAAAATATAATTATAAATATTCTATTACCAGAGAACAAAAGTCAAAAGAGTCAAACAAAAAAGAAACAGCAATGTAACAAAAATACATAATAACTATAATACCCTCCATTGTGCAATATTTTGAAAATTAATTAAAAGTGCAAATACTGTAAACAATACAATTTAAAAAACATTTACGTATAAAAGAATGATTTGCTTCTACTAGAACAACTGTCAGAAAGAAAGTTTAGGCGGTCGAACCAAAAAAAGCAGCAATGTAAAAAAAAAATATATATAAATACTACATAACAATGTCAAAAAGACATATCGTATTTTCCGGACTATAAGGCCACCCAACTCCCCAATTTAAACCGATATTTGCGGGTGGACCTGAAAGGGGGAGCAGCAGCGGAGCCAGGGGTGCTCAAAATAAGGATGGTATTTATTAACAAAATCAGGAACAAAGTGACAAACAAACAAGGGGTCACAAAACACATGACATGGCCAAACCAAATCAAACCTGACAAATAGCCCAGCCTGAAACAAAGACCAAAACCGGAAATGGACAAATGAACAAAGTAATAATAATAATAATAATTTCCTTTGTATTGTCATTCTTTGTAACAATGTACACAAAACGAAATGTCGATACACCTGACCCGTTGTAGCGAGTCGATGCAGCCGCAGCCAACAGAGGGCGCCGCCATTATACCAATTAGGTATGTCTCGGCCGAGGCGCGAACCAGCGACCTCCCAGTCTCAAAGCGGGCACACTACCATCTAGGCTACTGAGCAACAAACAAACAGGCACTAAACTATTAACAAAATGTACGAACCAGAAACAGGGGGGAAAAAACAATGAGAAGTAGCAATGACAGCAGAAATGAAAATGTCTAAATGTGTGCCTAATGAAATGTTCTTATAAAGGGATCAGGATGATTAGAGTCAGGTGTCTGGTGATCGGTCACACTTGTGCCCAGTTCCAGACCCACTTGGCACCCTCTGGTGGAAAGAGACGTACAGACCATAACAGTGTCCATTACGATCCAGTGTGCCAGAAATTCATACGTACAGACAATGATTCAAAATATGGGTAGCACTTATGAATGAACCAATTTATTTTTGTTTACAAAAAAGATTCCCCAAAATATATGTTCAAAGAAATATGTTTTTTTGTAGTCCTGTTTAAAAAGCATGCACTTGTTGTGTGGGCCTTATATATGAAGCAAGACTTTTATAATGGGTTATTTTAAAGCTGTGTCTTTTAATCAGGTGTGCTTTATAGTTTATAAAAAAACAGTACCATTTATTGCATAATGTTTTGAAAATAAAGTCAGTCCTGCAAATAAATTGTGACAACAATTGGATCAAATCTGAAAGTTATAAAGTATTGTATAACCTCACGACCCACTTATACGATTAATATCGTGATAGCTAAAATTGGAGGACAGTATCAATCAGATAATAGTATTAATCTAATCCAAGGACTCACTCAGTATGGCTCATATCGACCGGTCCATCCCAACCATCCAAATAAATCACAAACCTACACAACCAACACTTGTGTGATGATCCCCCCTTATTTTCCTCGCTCGACCTCCCCCATCCGAGTACACTCAGCCCTCCCCCCTCTCAGTTTCTCCCGACACCAACGTACACATTTAGCTACGGCCTTCTGTCTACCAGCTGCCACTTTGCAGTCATCCATTGGAGCTATGATTAGCTAGCGAAGGAATGTCATGTAGCTACAGACGGCTCCTCACCCCGACCCCGACCTCTAACCCTCGGGTGACCCCGGTCGACCCTTTGCCGCGACAGCTGCTTTTACGCCGCGGCCTGTGCACTCCATTAGGCCTGACACCTGCTTCTACACACACTTTGAAGTATGAAGTGCACACGCTCTTGAGTGCATCATGGGTCAAATATTGCCCAGATTGGGAAAACATGGACTTACAAATAGTACAGTAAAATAAAAAAGGGTTTTCTTTAAATCTATTAAATTATTCAAAATGTGGATTCAAATAAAATTTAAACAAAGACAAATAAAAACAATCTGGTCTATTTGATGGTGTATTATTATGTCTTAAATTTGATATCTGGATGTTGCTTCATTGTCTGGTGCAACCGAAAACGAGTGCGACAAAGCACGAGGAAGAATACCAAATACAGAGACTCAAAGGGGCCAAAACTGTTATCTTTTCATTTATTTGCCCAGTCTTTCACAACGAATTTGGTTGCCGTCAAACTGGCGCCAAAAAAAAAATCTGTGTTCATAGTTCATGTATCTTTGCTTACTCAACAGCCAAATTGAACATTGATATAATAAATAAGCAAAAAAAAAAGAACTATCATATAAATTGGCATTTTTTTAATATTCACAGGTCGAGGAATTTGTATTTATTTCACATAACATGAGGCTCTATAGTGAATTAATAATATTATTAGCAAGAAAAAAAGCAAGTCATGCCATCCAGGATTTTCTTCTTGCATGGACTTTTTTTTTCAGAATGGTGGGTGACCTATTTATTTATGGTTTTATTGAAATGGAGCAGTGCATAAACTTTATTCATACAATGTAAGATAATATATTTTCATATGCTACAATTAATGTAATGATTTCTTGCTCTGCCACCCAAGTGATGATTAAGATGTGCGTTCATGTAATTGTAAATCTGACTGTGCCTCATCAGACAGGACCCTCTTGCGAAGTTCATGCACTGTTCATACATAGGTTTAGTGTTTTTGCAATAAAATGTTATTTTGCCAAATAAATTATAGGTATTATAGGTATCACAAATACACAAAATAAACTACAAAAAAAGCACAAAGGTGGAAGTTATGCCGTAAATGCATCTATTTCCAAAAAGGCGTATTTCCCAGAAGTTTTTGGGAAACAAGTATTTTGAAGAAATGTTGGACTGTTGATTACTAAAAGTGGTAAAAGCTAGACAGCATGGTTTTTCCCTCATGAAAGATGAGAGTTCAAGCTTTGCTCATGTCCTAAAACCAAATTTCCTGAGGGCCTTCAAAATGAGTCAAAATGGCAAAAATTGGCGGCCAACGGCTCTCCCAATTTGAGAAGAACATCTGGCATCGAATGAGTTTTAGACATGTTAATGTAGTGAGGTAGCTCCTTTATAAGATTACAGTCACTACAGCGAGCGAGGTCGTGGAGGGGCACCTGTAACTCAGTGTCGACAGACTCTTTATGTATAAGTGTGAGAGTGCACCAGTACATGCAGCGGATATGAACAGTTAAAAGGCCTATGGCTTCATTCAGTACAAACTGCGCATATGTTCAACGTGTAATAAGACACCGTTTGTGTAAACAAGTCTCCTTTCTGTGTGTCTGTGTGTCTGTGTGTCTGTATGTCTGTGTGTCTGTATGTCTGTGTGTCTGTGTGGTCTGTGTGTGGGCCCCTGGCCGACTCTGACAGCCCGGTGCTCGCCATCTGCTGGCAGTCACACCGGGAGAAAGCAACTGCATCCATACAATGGAGAGTAATGACAGGCCAGGATTTGTGGGGAGTTGAATGTGTGTGCGTGTGGATGGGGGAAGGGTGCATGTTTTTTTTTGGGGGGGGGAGTAGGGGGCATATGGATTTTCAAAGATCCAAATCAACCCTGCTCTATGAGCATGTGGGCAGGGCGTGGCAGTTGTTTATAGGCCGCCATGGTTGCCAGGCGGTAGATTAACGAGCGCGAATGGCCGTCTGAGGTGGACAGATAGCATTGGGGGAATGTTAGCAGCCCAGGCTGCTGTCACATTCGCTTTGTGCATAACGTGCACGCATGCTCGTGCATGTGTGTGAACGCTCAAGGTTTGTCTCCAGGGTTCTCTGAGCGCAAGCGGCGGATGTAAACAGATGGTCAGGTGTGGTAGGAATCAGGCAGGCTTCGATTGGCGCCAGTTTGACGGCTAGCTTCGTCTTGCAAGGAAGAGGCCGCCAGTGAGTCCTTAAACCCAACCAGGTGGTCAGTAATCAAACTCGAGTCACAGGACGCTACTCAATCATTCTATCAGAATGTTTGACCGAATTAAATAAGTCAGGCTTCTCTTGACAGAGCCACTGTTATTTTAAAACAATATGGATGGAAATACTTTAAGGAATTGCAGCATAATCTTGAATAGTCTTTAGAAAAATATAAAGTCTCTGTAAAGAATGTGGTAACAATGTCCAACTGAGTTCAAAGAGCCTTTGTTAATGTTTTTACTGCAACTATCTGCTTTTATCTTACTTCTATCATCATCATCATAATTCTGGCTATGGAGTGTATTAGGCTGGACGAAATGAAGCACATGCTCTGTGTTTTTCATTCATTTTAGGATGAAAATAGTGAAAGTAAGAAAAGGACTGTCACAAATACAGTCCGAATGCCAACCCAAACACCAAAAAAACGATGAAAAAAAACAGATTTTCATTAAAGCGTGTCTTAGAAAGAGTACGTGCATGCGTCACACAGGCATCTTGAAAGAGGCTGGGATGATGATTTCAGCCAGAAGATGGCGTCGGCAAGTGGAATATTGTTTATGTTACTGACACGACCTTTAAGACGCAAAATTATGCAATCTTCATTTTTGGGGTAGAAAGAAAAAGCACTATGACTAAATTTCTTTACATATTTTATTTAGCATGACATTTTACCCAGTTGTTTTATTTTTTTCTAAATGACCGACCAACTGACTGACTGACCTACCAACCTACCTACCTATGAAAGTACCTACCAACCTACCTACCGTAAATTCCGGACTATAGAGCGCACCTGATTATAAGCCGCAACCACCACATTTCGGGAGGAAAACCGATTTTGTACATACACAAGCCGCACCTGTATATTAGCCGCATGCGCCCACATTGAAAAAACGCAATACAAACATGAAATTAACCCATACCCGATACAGTCCAAAAAACACCGGCAAAATGAACGGAAAATGATACACATACTTAAGATTTAATGCAGACCTGCAGAGTCCGGGTGCCCGTTGAAAGTAATCCAAGGAAAAAAGTGTATATTTCCAAAGGTAAGGGTGGGAAAAGGGTGGCAAAGTAAAGTTTACATGGGGTCGCTCTGATTCCTTTTATATCGGACTGCTCGATTTCGTTTAGCTTGAAAGTTGCGTCATGTGCTTTTCTTTTTGCAATTTGCATGTTAAGGATATGGTTACGCTAAATTAATTTGTGCGCAAACTAAGAAGTTGCAGTCTAAATCTTACCTTTTGTACTCGAGCGCTGCTGGCGGCCTTTAGAAAAATTACATAAATTGGCCGCATCACTGAATAAGCCGCAGGGTTGAAAGTTTATGAAAAAAGTAGCGGCTTATAGTCCGGAATTTACGGTACCTATTTACCTATCTACCAAAGAATTCATTGTTTTATAGCAGGCATGTCAGAGGTTTTAATCCAGCCCGCCATAAAGTATGTCAAAAAATAAGCAATTATCTCGGTGATTACTACCATATATTTTGATATATTAAATAAATGCAGACCAAATGCCTTCTCTGGCTGCTATAGGGCAGTGTTGAGTTTGTAAAGCGTGTTAGCTCAGGTATAAAACTGCATTCACTCAACTGTTGCAATGAAGCAGTTAACACGTTAACTACCAAACATGAAAATCTATTTTTTTAACCATTGTTTGTGAATACGTGTGTTGTGTTTAGAAAAGATCCGTTGTCATCAGTGATTGTAATATGTAGGGTAGGTAACTAATGTAAAGAAAATGATAAAGTGTTTACTGAAAAGTTTAAAATTTTGAGTTGACATTTTTTTTTAAATTTGTATCCAAACCCAGAGCCAAACTAAGTTTGACATCAATGTGTTATAAGTAAAGGAGTATTTCTTTGTATTTTTTTTTGCAATGCATTTCATACGCAGATATTTGTGGCCCCTGGCCTCTTACAATCCCACCTAAGTAACGGGGTTTCCTTAAACATTAAGTAAACAGTTCTTTACATCATCCATCTTCTAATTAGCATTGTAAACTGCTGATTAAAAGCATGCGGGAAAAGAGTGATGGGGGCGCAGAGCCACACACAAAGCAGTATGCATTCTGAATTTGTAGTGTTTTCACAAGTTGCTAGAAAATATTAGACATTCTTTTGTGTTTTTATGACAAAAAAGAGGGATCACACATACAAAAAAATCAGGGTTTCAAAAAAAGAAAGGCGAGTCAAACTCAGTGCGATATTGAGGCGCCCTCTAACGGTCAACAATCATTATGGCCTCTATCCTACTCCCTCATGACCAGGAAGAAAGAAAATCAATGTAGTTAATCCACATTATGCTACTAATTTAAATAATTAATAATATCCCCACAATTAAAATACATTTAAGTGGTGATTTACTTGCAATTTATGTTTGAGGGGGGCACAAACAGAAAATAAGGGGTGAGCATCTGCCTCAGTGTGTGTGTGTGTGTATCCTAGCAACAAGGCAGATAGTAAGTGTGGTAAGCAGCTGGTAGAAAGGGGCACACAGGCCAGCCTGTATTTTTACACCGTATGTGTGTATGTTTTGAATTAAACAGTTGCAATTGATTTACATTTGTACATGTACATCCGGCTGTGCTTCAAAACTCAGGGGCGTGTTAAGCTTCCAGTTTTGACAGCTAACCAAAAAAAAAAAAAATAAATAAAACACGCATGATGAGATGATAAAACGAAGATGAAAACAAAATGAGGGATTCGATATTCGTGCTTTTCAAGTGTAATCTGTCAAGGAACATGTTACTCAAAACTGCATGTATCACCAATTTTCCTCATCGGCACGAACAACAATTACATAAATACAAATACCTCAAACACTACATATTGTTTTAGTTTTCAGCATACCCACATAGCTTTATTTTAATATGTTGCCAATCGATCCAACCAATTTCAGACACCTTCTCTTACTTGATATTGAGTTTGTTTATACTGTATGTTGATGCTCTGTAACCCCAGGTTACATCTTAACTGGAGTGCCATGTCCAATTTTGTTGTCACAATATGTTCAACCCATTTTGTAACAATGACAATAAAGGTATTTTCTATTCTATTCTATTCTATACATCTTAGGCTTTCATAAATTATGTTCTGCTCAGATGATGCCAGGGATGAATAAAGTTACATTACATTCAATCCCACTTAAAATAGTAATGAACTTGGAAATATAAGAAAATAGGGATGGGTGACTACTAATACTAGGTATCACATCAGTGCGATACCAGACTTTTTATGGGCTAGGTATCACTGTGGTAATGACTAACAGGGTTGACTGTTTTCTACCAGGAACCAAAATTAAAGGGGAATTAAATTGGCATCACATACAATACTTGCAAGATTTGAGAAAATTATGCTTTTGCAATTTTGTTTCTTTGCCTGTGACTTTTTATTCTAAGGTATTTGTTTAAAAAACATCTGCATTTTTTTGCAGATGGGAGGGAATATTAAGTAGTAATGGAATTAGTATGTATGATTAGTGTTGATGACAGCTCAAGATTTGAGGATCATAATTGGTAAATATGTAATATCGAACCTTTGCATAGTCACTAATAGATGTCCCATTTAAGCTTTTTTTCCCAAACGGGTAATATCTATCTTCCAATACTTATTTCTAAATGCTCAACGAGATTGTGGTATAGATTGCCATCCCAGCTACAAATAACATGACAGAAAACCAGATTTAGGTTTGATATCAATAAATGTATCATATTGGGATATATTTCAAAGTATATTTACGGGGCTTCCCCAAAATATGTATACACACTTTAAATCATTCTAAACTTCATGTTTATTGTTATTTTAAAAAACATTGATTGTTTAAGTTAAACTACAAATATCACTCTTGTTATTTTTTGGTTGTGGTTTTAGTTTATTTGTTATTCAAATCGTGTATAAGGGGTTTAAAATGTCACATTGAGGTATGCTAGAAGCAGGCAGAAAAACATACAGAAAATCATTATTGGATGCTCTCTGCTCAGTCTTGAAGAAATTGCCGGCTTGTGAGACCGCAGGACACTAAAAAACATTACAGAGGACTCCTCTCACCCCGACCACATCCTCTTTGACCTGCTGCCCTCTGGTAGGAGCTACAGGTCCATTAAAACAAGAACCACCAGGCTGATGGACCCCAGGACCATCACCACCCTAAACAAGTGCATCAACGGTGAAAAAATATGTATATATTTATATTGCATATCTATAGAAACAAATGTAAAAATGTAAAGAAAAATGGGTATTAATATCTTATTTTTAGACTTAGTTTGGGATTAGGTATGCTTCTAAATGTTATTGTACTACTTTTTCATTGCACTATTGTTATGCTCTACATAAAGTACAATTAGGCCAGTCTCTAAGCACTCCCTTGTAAATCTTTGCCCAATTAGTTTGACATTCTTTTCATCTTATTTTTCTCTTTCAAGTCTTTAACATGTCTGTCCTTCGAGTGCCATGTCTGATCTCGTTGTATATATATCAATAAAATAAGACAATTCTTCTTCTTCTTCTTCTTCTCCTCCTCCTTCTCATCCTTATGCTCCTTCTCTTTCTTCTTCCTCTTCATCTTATTATTATTATAATTATCGTCATTATAATGATTATTATAACAATAATATTACCAAAGAGTTTGAAAAACAATTATTTTCAAAATATGTCAACATGACATATTATTCCGGGTTTAAAAATGTATATGTCCATAATTTGTTTTCTATGAAATAATGTTTTCAACTTCCTGAAACAAAAATGAATTATATATTTTCCACAAAACACTGATGACATACAGAACATTCTACACTGTGAATATAACTTATTTGAAAAAGGCCTTCTTGCATACAAAACAAACTAAGCCACTTACTACAGCAGCTCACAGAATAAAAGTAAGTAAAGATAAAAGCAGCATGGTCATGCAATGCAAATACATCCTATATGTACTCATGCTGTGCCTGAGGTTGACATGAACACATATTTGTAGAGATGGAGAAGTATTGGGGAAATGTCATGCAAACCACACATCGGCATCTCCTTATGTTGCATAGTGACAGTCATAAAAAAAAAAAAAAAAAACGCAACAACAAGAAAAGTGCCATATTTTGAAATGGGTCAAAATGGCCAAGTATTCAAACGAATGCAGTTTAAAGCGACCAAAACAGTCGTCAGGCTGCTGCTGTGTGCTCTTCCGTCCTCCCCGCTTGTTTGGTTTCTCTCCAGGCTGTCCCGCCTGATAAGTGTGATGGCTTTTTAAATGGCGCCAGCTTCTTGCATTTTTATGTACGCTCTTAGACCGTGCCGGCTTTCCTTTAAAGGCTGCGCTCACCGACGGAGACTCCCACTTTCCCCGGCGGGCGGGTGATGAGCTGCTATGGGAGTCGACGGCTGAGCATGGAAGAAATTCAGAATGTGAAAAAGAAACCGCAATTCATCAGATCATCCCTTCATTCGCTTCCCTCATCTGCAAATTCTCTCTTTTTCAAACCCACCTGACTGTGACCCCAGCTGGAACTACTCGAGGTTGTAATGCATTTAAGGCCACACTAATAGCAAGCCGGTACAGCCCTGAGACCACATTAAGAGACTATAATCACCCCTCCTCTCCAGCTGTCTCTCACTCAGAGCTTCTTTCCATTCCATTGCAGAAAAAGTCATGTCTTTGCTATTGGTGAGTAATTTTTTCGGAAGTGTTGTTGACACACTAAAATACCAAACAACAATATTCAGGACTCTTTATGCAGCCATTCTTTTTGATCCATAAAACCGGGATTCACATGTCACACCTGGGCATCGGTAGGCTGAACAATCCAACCCTCAATAACTATTTTATGGTTATAAAACATTTACTGCATCTACAGCTGTAACACATATCAAAAAGCATCAATAACAACCTTGTAAAATTGCAATGTTATTTAGGAGTATATGCATATTTTACTCACCAATGTCATGTTTATTTGGACACAAAATCCACCCTTCTTTCTTTCCAAAAGAATATTTCAACTATTCTGTCGTACAGATGGGACCGGGTTGAAGCATTTGCTGGCCTAGCCACCAGGCTGTACTTGCCCAAGACACACCACAGGAAATGGTGCCCCTACAACCCTGGTGTTTAAGGGATCCAGCATGACACAACACAACCGATTTTCTGTGTGTTTCAGTTCCATTAAGGAGTTCATTCTATCAAAGCTAATACTGAAAGTCGAATATGTCCTGTTGTATTTCTGGCGTTATTCCATATAAGGTTGAATATATCCCTTCAACAGAAGCAGTGGACAAAAGAATAAGTTACAGTTTATATATCCAATACAACTTTTTATAGACCAATACTAGTGCAATCATTTCAATCATTGAGATGTCAGGAATACCCAGAATATATGACATATATAGACATAGGCTTGGCAAAATTCCTACAATTGGGGGGGATAAGTTGTAGAGGTACCTCTTAGCTTGGTATTGGAATCTTTGCCGTTTATTTTATCTGTTTATACCTTTTACAAAGCCTCTGGCCTATTAAAATTTGTATTACTATAATTAGATGCTAACCCTTCTGTTCTTTAAAGACTATCCTTGTTCTGTTTTATACAGGTTACTTGGACATAAAAACACCCTTTCGTTTTTCTACTGTTGGGACAAATTTAGAAAAAAATGGTAATATATACATGACTTGCCTAAACCGAATTAACTAACTGAATTATTTGTTTAGCAAATAGAAGCACTGTGCTTTAGAATTTTTTTTTTCACTCATAACCTCTGTACTGTCAAATTATGATTTTAAAAGTACAGTAACCATGGGATTTCAGGAAACTGCATTTTTACTCCACATTGTACTTTCTCGCCATCGTGTGGACATTAGGAATACCTTTTTTTTAACTTTTCGTTAGGCGGGGATCTGCAACGCTAAATGTTGAACCAATTTTGTACCACAAAATATAGATAGGTCCAACTTTATTCAAAAGGAACAAGGCGCTTTTGGAGCTCTAGATCGTTTTATTGACATGATGGCTTTTAGAGAAACTTAAAATTGAAAAGGATTTGCGCATTTGTAATGTAGATTTGTCTAACTGTTTTACATATGTGTACAACTCAGACGTCAATGTCATTGACGCACAGGCAAACGCAGGAAGAAAAGAGGCGGGGAAACTGTTTAGCCAATCAGGAAAAAACACAATACAGGATGACACTCAGCGAAGTAGCGGAAACGCGATAAGTAAACCACAATACAGAAAGGGATTATTCGAGAATGATTATGTCTTGCCTTTCTGAGCTACTAATCTTGCAACAATAAGAGGTCCCCGCAGTTTAGTTTTATGGCACATTTTTCTCAAAATCTTTGCCCGAATCACGCCACCCAAGGGGCCATTGACTTTATTATGAATGCAATGTAACTCTGCATGGTCAGTGGTGATAATCTGATCAAAATTAATATAAAATCATCAGTGCCCACCGAGCCTTATTCTGAACTCCTCTTTGGTTCGAAGACAAAGAGGGTGGGCAGAGTGGGCATCATTGCATGAGTCAGAAGTGCAGACAAATTGTGTGAGTGTGAGAGAGAGAGTGAAAGATAGAGAGAGAGAGACAGAGAGAGAGAGAGAGAGAGAGAGAGAGAGAGAGAGAGAGAGAGAGAGAGAGAGAGAGAGAGAGAGAGAGAGAGAGAGAGAGAGAGAGAGAGAGAGAGATATGAAAAAAAAAACTGCATGTGTGCAGCCCGAAACAAGCCAAACCTCACCGCTGACTTGGCCAGGGCCTCTGGAGCCAGAGAGAAAGCCTCCCTAACCGCAAACCTCTCTTTTCACTCAGTCTCCTTCTTTCACACAAACACGCATATGCATGCACTCCTGCCGAGAGCGTCTCGCTGTGCGAAGACGTCATTTCTGAACATGTGTTGCTGACCGTGAGGAGCAAAAGAGGAAAGGGGGGCATTGGGTAGGGGGAGCAGCTGTGCAGGAAAGTAATGTGCCAACAGCCGGAACAAAGTAAGGGCAGAGACAAATTTCATTCTGAGTAGACCAAAGAGGAAGGGCAGACATTCATTATATCTCAGTGACGTGCAATGAGATACTTGTCTGAGGAGGCAAAGTCATATTTTCAAATAAATAAATCTACACCTTATTCATTTTATTGGCAGAGCAAGAACGTAATTTATAGACTGGAGCGTAGAAAAAAAATGTTTTCTTGTCTTCTACCTATCTATCTACGCTGGTCATATTCCTCCTGAGGGGTGACCATCAGCAAAACAAACACATGCACAAAAACAAAGAAAAGACAAAAGGAAAAAAAAAAGCAAATAACAACAAAAAATTATGACCATGGCCAAATACCCATACAAGTTAAACACCTCGGCACCCAGGTTGGTCATGCTTTTGTCCCTCCAGATGAAACGGGACACAAGAGAGCGGCCATGTCACTCGGGTCAGGTTGACACAACACACTCTTATCAACAGGGCCCGACTGCTTTCACTGGTTTACCCCTGCCGTATCATACAGGTGCCCTTACCTGAACTAATAAGTCTATGCGACGCCCCTTTTGAATAAAAGCATGAGTAGATAGCATTATGAAAAGGGTCCCTGCAACGGGAAAATATTATTGGATGACTCGACTTGCTGTTAGCTTGCTAATATATGACTGTGCTACTAGGGTGTGTACCAAATCAGAATTCTTGGTCTCACTATCACCCTCTCCCCTGAGGCAAGAGATTTGCAGGCCTCACTCTGCATCTGCAGACACTCGGCACAGTAATACATAACTTATTAACTATATAAAAGGGACAGTATGTATAATTTGACCACTAGATTGTGTCACGTATCGCCGTATTGTGTCATGCAACTGAAAACGAGTGCTGAAGCGCAGAAGGATGAATACAAAAAATGGAGACTCAAAGGAAGGGGTTCGAATGTAAGGAGTGATAATGATCACATACCTGTCAACAAATACATTTTCACTGTATCTTATATTTGATCATTCTGCACGTCGTATAACAATTTTTATCTGGGAAAACATTTTTTTCCCGTTTCGCTCTAATCCGGATCGTTTCAATCACTGGTAGCAGACAACAACGGAATCGTGGATTATTAATATTGTCGCATTTTACACAGTCTGCCTTGTTGTGAGTAAACAGGTGCCATGTTCAGTTTGTAATGTTTATTATTATTATTTATTATTGTAAGGATAATTGCCACTATTAATACGGGGTTGAGGTTGACGGCTATAAGATTGAGGGAGCATTGATGATAACAAAGCACTTACTCTAAACATAAAATTAAAGTTACTGTACCTTTAAATGAACATACAAAGAAAACATTTTTACAGCAAAATGTATCTTTATATTTTTCCCCTGTAGTAGTTTGCATGCACAAACGAGCGGTAAGCAGTCACAAGTGGTGAGCGTTCTTAAGCGGGTTCTCATGTTATACAGAGCATGATTTTTCTTACAAATTACACTTGTGTATCAAAATTATCACGTTAAGAGGTGCTCGTACAGAGAGATACCACTATATTTCTGATTTTAAATACCCATGATGACAGGTGAGGCACAGCCTCGCCTGCCTCCTCTGATGGTACACCACTTTATCTTTATTTCAATCACTTGACAACAAGAACCAAAATGAAAAAAGGGTGGATTTCGCATTTTTAAAAAAGAGCAGACCCCTGGGAGTGCTCATCTGTTTCTATTTTGCACTGACACTAAACGTCCGAAGGTCATCTCCCGGTCATTGCGATGCAAAGCGCTGCCATGACACCGGCGGCAACAACACAAACAAAAACGCTAAAGGAAAGCAGAAGCAGTAGTGTTGAGAAGGAGGGGGGTTGGTGGGGTAGCGGTAAAAAGGGTGTCTAACCTCAAGCGGGTCAGGCTGCCGCTTCAAAACACCTCAGCCTTACTTGGCGGACAAGAAACTCGCACATGGACAATCACGCAAACACACTTGGGTCAGTGTCAACAAGCGCTTGAGGGCAGGTGGGCGGAGGCTTTCCTTGGCATGTTTGTTTTTTGGGGAGGTTGATGGTACGTTTTTTACGTACATGTGTGCGTGCTTGTGAGCAAAAGCAAAGACAAAAGGAACATATGGCAGCAGCAGCCGAGGCTGTAAATTAAACATGGAGGAAGATTAGATAATGATTGTGTGCTCAGAGACTGGGACGGAGAAGACCACAGTGAGGGGGGAGGGAGCATGGTGAATGCTGGTTCGGGGTGGGCAACACTTGAAATGGTAGCGATCCAAGTATCGATCGCTACTGACCCAAAAAATTGACCTACATCTTGAGTTAGCTCATCATAATTATGATAAACATATTATACAGATTAAAATTATTACATTAAATAACAACAATGCAAACTTTTAGGGAACAGGATGTATAAGTTCGCCACTAGATGTTGCTGTTGTGTAGTGCAGAAAAAAATAAGTGCTAAAAAGCACAAGGAAGAATACAAACAACAGAGGCTCTAAGTGACCAAAACACATTATTTTACATTTCAGGTTCATGTTCAGATCCTACCTCTCAGATAGGATGCACTGTGTTAAATATGGTGAAATGACATCTGAGCCCTTTAGTGTTACCTGTGTTCTTCCGCAGGGTTCAGTACTTGGCCCCCTTTTTTTCAGCATTTACATGCTTCCATTAGGTGATATTATTCGCAAGTATAATATCAGTTTCCATTGCAATGCAGATGACACTCAACTATATCTTCCGATAGAGGAAACTGCCACACTAAATTGTGGACATTTGAAGGCCTGCCTCACTGAGATAAAAGAGTGGATGTCACTCAACTTCTTGCGCCTTAACTCTGAAAAGACCAAAATGTTAGTTATTGGTCCATCTAAATGCCGTGACTTATTCTCAAAAACTGCTCTGAACATTGACAAATGTAAAGTCACCCAGAGTGACGCAGTTAAGAAATTAGGTGTCATATTCGACCCCGATCTGTCCTTTCAAACACACGTTAAGAATATTACTCGAACAGCTTTCTTCCATCTTCGCAACATTGCTAAAATTCGTCCTATGCTGTTTTAGTCAGATACGGAGATTATAATTCACGCGTTTGTTACCTCCCGTCTCAATTACTGTAATGCACTACTCTCCGGTCTCCCGAAGTCCGAAATCAAGAGCCTTCAGCTGGTACAAAATGAACACATTACCCCGATTTTAGCTAACCTGCATTGGCTCCCTGTTAGCTTAAGATGTGACATGACTTGACTTAGATAGATTTTATTTTCCCAGCCTTTTTGAGTTTGTTTGGCAGTGATGGGCCGTCAGGGTGCTTTTATCATTTTAGAGCTTATAGAGTTGGCTGACTAGTTTACAGAGAATTTCAAAATTGAAACTGATTTGCACATAAGTAATGTAGGTTCAGCTATTGTTTTACCTATGTGTACAAATTAAACCGCAACATTATTGATGCAAAGGCAGACCAAAGCAGAAAGGGGCAGGGCGACTGTTTAGCCAATCAGATGGTAGAACTCATAGCACGATGCAAATCAACAAATTGCCGAAAATGTGAAAAGTAAACCATGATACTGCGAGGAATCACTATATACACTATTTTTAAACATGTATATTTATTGATTTTTTTTAAACCATCAACATGAAAATAGAAATGTATTGTACACTTTACACTAGAGTAAGTACTTTAACTGCAACAAAAAAGTCAGGGCAAACATTTGTGATATAAGTGCCGCATATCAGCAACAGATTGTGAAATTGTAAGAAATTATTCCCCCCAAAAAGTATTCACAATGCTGTATTTTATGCCCAAATGATGCATACGGTCCAAAATAAACATGATAAAAGCACAAAACAGCAACATATGTTTGCTAACAAGCTGCTGGTAACCATTCTCACATGGACATTTTGTTTCACTTGTATGATTACAAAAAAATAATTGGATAAAAAAATATGCTAATTTTACACAAGAAATTTGATTCATACTAACTGTAGTTGTATAAGTCTTCTTAATTTGTGTCTGCATAGCATTGCACTGACAGAGAGCAATATTTTATGTTCCAAAAACAATTATACAATTTCTAGAGAATTTGAGTGGTTGCAATTTTTCTTCATTTCATGGAAACATTTTTTTTAAAGATAATTTATCTTAGTTCTGTAATCAAATCATAAATCACCCATAAAAACCATATTGTGTTATCTAGAAGACATGGACATTTTTGCTCATTTAAGAAATATTTTTTTACTAAAATTAGATAGAAAAAAAAATAATTAAAATGAGCTAACTAATCTATCATTAACATTAAAAGACAATTCTGGAAATTTAAAGTATGCATTTTCTTATTATACCAGAAAACATATTAAAATGAAGTAATTTAATTATACTTATTTAAGGATTTTTTTCAGTGCTGTTGTGGTATTCGTGAAACTGTGTTATGCAACCCCTGCAGGTTCACAGGACTCTTCAACGTCAAATATACAAATAATGTCTAACAATGTCTTGTGGGTAATCTTTCACTGTCTCATTATTGAATCACAACGGTAAAGCAGGGAGCGAAGGTTAAGGAGTTGAAGGTAATGCGACAGTATAGCAATAAAGATGAAGAAGCAGATAGAGGACAGCAAGGTTATTCTGCTTCAATCAAGGGAATATTTGGAGTGCAGACAAAGTTTGTCTGAATGAAGAGGAATGCTTTCAACTCTACGACTCACAATCGAACAATTCATGGCACCATCAACAAACCTCTTGATGGAATAAAATACTTAAGTAGAGAGAGAGAGAGAGAGAGAGAGAGAGAGAGAGAGAGAGAGAGAGAGAGAGAGAGAGAGAGAGAGAGAGAGAGAGAGAGAGAGAGAGAGAGAGAGAGAGAGAGAGAGAGAGAGAGAGAGAGAGAGAGAGAGAGAATAAAGAATTTGGGTATCGCGGATTTTTCATCGTGCATTGTGTTCTGCATTCTTGGCTAAACAGTTGACTTATCCCTTTTATACTATTTAATTTTCAAGTTTAATTGAAAGCCATCATGTCAACAAAACACTCTGGACCCACATGGCAACAAAAGGCAAAGGAGGATGCTTTTCTTCGCTAACAAACATGGACTTCTGGACCCACTCAACTTGCTCAGGAGCCACACGTCGGTCTTTGGTGCTCCTGAGTGGCTTCAAGGCACTTTTTCAAAAATAATTGACGGACGGACAGACGGACGGACGGACGGACGGACGGACGGGCGGACGGACGGACGGACGGACGGACGGACGGACGGACGGACGGATGGATAGATAGATAGATAGATAGATAGATAGATAGATAGATAGATAGATAGATAGATAGATAGATAGATAGATAGATAGATAGATAGATAGATAGATAGATAGATAGATAGATAGATAGATAGATAGATAGATAGATAGATAGATGGACGGACGGACGGACGGACGGACGGACGGATGGATGGATGGATGGATGGACGGACGGATGGATGGATGGATGGACGGACGGACGGATGGATAGACAGATAGATAGATAGATAGATAGATAGATAGATAGATAGATAGATAGATAGACAGACAGATAGATAGATAGATAGATAGATAGATAGATAGATAGATAGATAGATAGATAGATAGATAGATAGATAGATAGATAGATAGATAGATAGATAGATAGATAGATAGATAGATAGATAGATAGATAGATAGATAGATAGATAGATAGATAGATAGATAGATAGATAGATAGATAGATAGATAGATAGATAGATAGATAGATAGATAGATAGATAGATAGATAGATAGATAGATAGATAGATAGAAAAATAAAGAAAGAAATAAATAAATAGATTAATACACTATACTATAGTGGGCGTTTTTTGAACATGACCCCCACGAAAAACAAAGGACTTCTATATATTGTACCTCCTACATGTTCCTATTAGGGGCCAGTCCTTCTTCCATGACCAAAAAAACACAGTAAAGGGAGGTGATCAGCCGACGCCATCATCAGGGAACGTGGTTGTCGTCATCACCACATTGCAGCTCTGATTACAGGGACGGGTGTTTGGTTTCCACGCCAGGACGATGCCCAGAAGAACATTGCTGCTATGCTACATAATGTACGCAAACCCACGCATACACAACAACATGTAAGGCTTAAAGTCATGATGCTCCCCCTTGTGTGTAAGTCTAGTCATTCGCACCAGGCTTTAGCCCGCCTGCCGTCCATGTATAAGACAAAAGCGCAGGTTGACCGGCTCTAGTTTGTTAGCAGAAAAGGAGTCAGACAACGGGATTTTTTTTCGCCAGCGATGGTACAGTGCTGTGAAAAAGTACTTGCCCCCTTTCTAATTTCTGTGTTTTTTGCATATTTATCGCTCACTAAGGTTTCAGGTCATCAAACCAATTTTAATATCACACAGAGACAATCTTAAGAAATACAAAATGTACTCTTGAAATACTAATTGCATTTATTAAGGCACAAAAAAATCCAAACCTATCTGGCCTCATTTGAAAAAGTTGCAAGTTGGGCCACCATTGGCATTGATAACTGAAATTAAACGTTTACGATAATTGGTATTGAGTCTTTCACTACGCTGTCAAGAAATTTGGCCTATTCCTCTTCGCAAAATTGTCTTAAATCTGCCATATTTGAAGGTTTTATAGCATGACCTGCCTGATTGAGGTCACACCACAGCGAGTCAATTGGATTCAAATCCGGACTTTGACGTGGCCAATCCGCAACATTCATTTTGTTGTTTCTACTATTCAGAGGTGGAGTTGCTGGTATAATCCATGAGCGCTTGAGGTTGAGGGCACGAAGTGATGGCCGGATGTTCTCCTTCGGGCAGATATCAGAATTCATCATTCCTTCAAACACAGGATGCTGTCCTTGTCCTGAGGAAGCTAAGCAGCCCCAGACCATCACACTACCACCACTGTGCTTTACTGTGTGCATCATGTTCTTGTGTCAAATGCTGTGCCATTTTTACACCTCATGTAATGGGCTGCACACCTTCCAAAAAGTTAAAGTTATTGGGGGAGTGGTTGGGAAATTATAGTTTTTTATTCTTTTTTAGGTCATAATAAACTGACTCAACAATTCAAAACTGTATTTTGTATTTCAGTAAGTCCTCTCTGTGTGATATTACAATTGGTTTGATGATCATAAACATTTGCAGGTGATACATAAACAACAAAACACAGAATCAGGAAGGGGGCAAAAACTTTCTCACAGCCCTGTCTACGCCCGCAACCGACTTTTTCATTTGGTTGCAAACAAGCGCCTTCCATTCATCTGTTAACGAAGGGCTAATTGTGCTGCCGCTGCTTGCGATTTTTGACAAAAAGCACATTGTTGTGTTGTTTACAGCGGCCCTGCGGCAATCGGCTGTGGTGCCCCGTGTAAACGACAATATGCCTTTTTACTGCCTGAGAGTGGCATTACAGAGCTTCTGGTCTGCCACCGGGGATTAGCTCAATACACAATTCTCCACTTAATTTCACCATTGCAAAGGCTATAGAAGTGGATCAGTGCGTGGGTGCGTTTGTGCGTGTTTGTGTATATGTTCTATACACAAAGGGGTTATATTAGTTAATCATAGCCTTCACTCAGCATAAATAAAGAGCAATTACTGTTCTTCCCATTGGGCTCTTCGCTATTAGTACACTAAACATCCCAAAGAGTGCTGGCCCGTAGCTGATATTACCAATGAGCTTGCTGAATGATGATAAAGTAGCACAAAGACTAAAGAAATAAGGACATCGGTACATTAAACTACATTCAAATTGCCATATGCACAGAAAGACAAATCAAAAGAAGCCTAGCATCAGTACGGCTGTCTCCACAAACTAATAATTGCGTCCCAAGGGGACATGTTGGATTTGGCGTCATTTATTGTGTGAAGAATAAAGGTTGCAATTTTCGTTGGAAAATGTTCACACTACAATGTACAGTGTACATTTCATTTCATGTCAATTTGGGCCAGAATTGAACTCTTCTAGTTTTAGTTTCAGGCCTTTGTGGCACAGTTTTGTTTAAAAGGAAATCATGTAAGGCATGATAATATTGTTGTGCCATATTATACTGCCCATGGGAACACCCAGTGATTTTTTTTCCACAGCATACTACATTAAAAATTCTATTAACTGAATTACAAAGAGGAAATGCTGTACCTACCTAAGGTGTGTGCTAGTGTTCTTCATAATTTTCTAAATGCATTAATTCAAAGGGTTGCAAAAAGTAAGACAGAAGTGCGGCTTGGAAAAAGAAGGAAGCCAGAGACCAACGAGATAGATATCAGATACACGAGCAGATATCGGCAGACGGGGTCGATACCGGACTGGACAGGACAGACAGGAACGATACCAGATACTGGAGACAGGAGTCAGATATCAGAAAAGACGGGACAGACGGGGTCGATACCGGATACTGGAGACTGGCGCAGGTTATTAGACAGGATGAGACAGGCGGAATCGATACCGGATACCGGAGACTGTAGCAAGATATCAGACAGGACGAGACCGACGGGATCGATACCCGATACTGGAGACGGGAGTCAGATATCAGACAGGACGAGACAAATGGGAATGATGCCAGACACTGGGAACTGGAGTCAGATATCAAACAGGACGATATAGACGGGATCAATACCCGATACTGGAGACTGGAGTCAGATATCAGACAGGACGAGACAGACGGGAATGATACCAGACACTGGGGCTGGAGTCAGATAACGATACCAGACAGGATTCACCAGCAGGATGCCGGACAGAGTCAAAACACAGGTCTTGCGGTTGCAGAGGTTCGTTGACGGACTGACAAGGGGTGGGTGAGAGCACTGAGCTTAAATAGGAGGGAAGCCAATCAGGCAACGAGCCGCAGTTGGCGCCAAATGCGCGGGGCCAAGTGAGGGCAATGGGCAACCATGACAATTTCCAATAAAAGAAAACTGCAGTCATTTATGTTGCCAGAAGACCTTGAATGTACATTTTTGCTTTATAGATGCATTTTTTGGTTCAGCAATTGTCAGATTAATCAGGGCTTTTCCTGCCAACTTTAAACTGACAAAAGAAATCCAAAATTGTCGCTTGTTGAAATACTGCAGTGTAATGATTAACTTTATTGATATATATTTTTATTTTTTTCTTAAATGAAAATTTGGTAATGGAAATTCAATTCAGCCAAAAGCCAGCATGTTGGGCAGGCTTTACTAACATGCCCCACCAGAAAAATCACAACTGTCCCATTATTAATTATCTATTTTCATAATATCCAAGAGCTACTCAGTTTTTCTAGGGGCGCACCTGAAGGCAGCATGTAGTCAGAAAGGCAGGTGAAGCAGTGTAGCTCATTTCTCATGATGGAAATATAAATTCAGAATGCATTACATTATTATCTTTATTCAGTGTTGAAATTTTAATGCAGAATGAAGCACCAATGCAGAGGGCGATAGTGACACCAAGGATTGGGTTTTGGCTCACAACTCTCAGCCGCAAACAATAGAATTAGTCATTGCATTAGCAAGCAAACAGCAAGACAAGCCATCCAGTAATTTTTAGGAAGTAGGTTTATTTATTTGTAAATCTGACTGAGCCTCACATATACCTCACCACCCGTCAGTTGAGCCAATGCATCAACATATGTGGTAATAACGCCTAACAAAATTATCTTTGTGCAATAAAAACATTTATGAAGAAGATAATGAATCATCATTCATCTATTAATCACATTCGTAGAAGTTAAACAAACTTTAAGGGTGCTTAGTCCAAAAGGATGAGGCTTTTAAAACTCGGAAAAATGTATAGACTCACACGCACACACAAGCATCCTGTACATAAATCTAGCAAACCCTCACTGGCAGCCACTCATCACCCGAAGAAGCCAACCTAATTTGGAGGACAGGCTCCCCTCCGCCTGCTGGGGAGGCTGCGGGGATTATGAGCCTTTATACACTCTAATCTAGTTTAGCCATGCTGGATGGATGCGTGGGTGTGTGCATGTGTGTGCTTGTGTGCACATGCAAACACAAAAATCCAACTTTGTCATACACATAAATATAAAATTTAAGCTTATGTGAAATTGCACAATTGCATCCATCAACAGTAGGTGTGTCTTATAGTTGGCTGTGTGTGCATTGAGATAGGGAAGCTCTTAAAGCGGCTCGAAATGTGGCTTAGCCTCTTGTCCCCTCGGTGCAGCTAGTAACCACTGCAAAGGAGTTCATACGCTTATGGAAGTAACCTAAAAATTGTAAAGGTGCCGCCTACCCCTCTAACAATAACACTTCCAAACTCCCTACCTATTTATCCGCAGTAGCAGTTTTGCCCCACTAGAGGACATCATGAGCACCCAGAGTTTCACTTAAAGTGATTTAGGATTATTAAGAACACTGTTTAGGAGTGTCACTTCCCATTTGTGAACATCAACATCACATTAAAACTGGTCCACGTGGTATCCCTGACAACCATAAACATTATTTTGTGTATTTCTATATAGTTACTGTGGAAAATAGACTCTCACTTAAACATCCTGCTTTTTTACAGAAAAGCTGGTGTGGAAGGATGACCACACACATAGCTTACACATACGCAACAATTAGCCTGGGAAGATCATTGCGGCATTGAATTAAATGCAGCTAAAATAAGGACTGATATCTGTTGATAATAAAAATTTAATGGTAATTGGTTGTGTAATACACAATAGCCTCCACAGACTCCTCCGCTATGCCGCAAGTGACGCTAGCCGAGCAAAGTGTAATGGTGCTAGGAATCAAAGGGACTAAACTATTTCAACGCAGTGGAGTATTTCTGACACTGTGTTATTCACATTTTTGTTTAAGTTTTTTTTTTTAACTTGCATTTTGCGTCATATTTAAGCCTATCCTGTCCTTTAATCGGGAAAAGTTTTAAAAATCCTGATATAGTTGAGGGTGCTTCAGGTGAATTTGGGGGTGAACAACCCCAAAAACTGACTGGTTACACCCATGGTCACCCCATTGTGCGAAATGCAATGACTCAAAAAGGCCAAGGTTCCGATTTAAAGACTCAGCATGCGCTCCAGGGCAGAATTGGCCGAAGGATGCGGACGCATTCCAAAACGCAGGCGACGCGTCTCCAGGCAAAACCAGAGCCCAGGACCACAGTGGGAATCGCAGAGGAAGAGTTTAGACAGCGAGAGGGAGCAAGCGGACCACAGACGCTACAACCCTGCAGTGTGCAGAGCCTCTGGCTTGACTAATTACAGACTCGCCTGCTGCGTGGAGCCGAGAGTCTACCACAACACAAGCCTCAGTGATGACACTCAACACCGAGCGCTGTACAGAGCAGTTTCACAGCTGCTCCATATCCCAATTCCTCAAAACCGCACAAGTCGTGGGTGTTTGCCAAACCAACTAGCGGTACACAATGTCTTCCACTATTGCTTTGTGAATATCATTCTTTTACACACAACCACACACACAAAGCAAAACCAGACTTATTGCCTTCCAATGTTTGCTAGGAGAACAACTTTAGTGAATCAACTCCTCATTGGAAGAGCTTAGCTCTATTCTAAGTAGACCACTAGCTCCATCTGGTGGCCTTGTTCAAACACACATCTGCTTCAAGCTATGTGCAAAACGCATTGGGAAAAAATCGACTTGAACTAAAAAAAATACCAGTGTGTTTATATACATATAAAAAATACAAAACAGCAATCCATCAATTCAATGCAAGGAGTGAATTTGTTTGCAGTGCCAAAAACAAATTAAAAGCATCACAGCAAGACATAAAGATCTTTTTTAAAAAGATACAGAAAAACATGTAATACAAATAAGGAAAATGTCAAGAGGTTGCAAAGTAAGGTCCAGCCAAGATCCAGTCACTTGGAATTAGCTACGTAACAAACAGCAGACACTCGTGGACTTGATCTGTGGAGTCAGCCACAAAGTTCCCCATTCCTTGTATGTCTGCTAAAGGGGAAGTGCAACATAAATTACACAGACGGGCAACTTAATGCTGATGGAGCGACAGGAGAGAGAAAAAATAACCCAAGTGACCAAAACCACAAGAGCTTTGGATGAAAAACACTTGAATTTAACTATCCGTCTCGCAAATTATGACCCGATTTAACATGGACATTGAAATCAATGTACATTATGCTCCAGGAACTCCACTCTATATATTAAAGTGCTGTCCCAGGTGCAATTTTGCTTCCTCTAGACTTAAAGTGTGTCTGATTTCATCACTGTATTGTCTCATGCAACTGAAAACGAGTGCTAAGAACCACAGGGAAAACTACAAACTACTGAGGCACCATTTTTCCTATCATTTCTTTGCCCAGCCTTTCATGATTTTTTTTTCAGATACCAGTAGCAGGATAGATGGCGGACAGTTATGTCAGCTTTCTCTACCTACGAATATGAAAAAGAATACACACTCTTACGATAGTTCTATGTTTTTTTTAATGATTTTTTGTACTACCAAGTTCTTACAAATAAAATATAAAAATCAGGGTTTGCTCCAGGCTCAGTCCCTAAAATCAAGTTAATAGGCCGGGCTCGGCCTGGGTCTAGCTTTAATATCCGCGTGCATGGGTCGAGTCGGGCTGGGGTTCATCTTACCTCTCATTAGCAATATAATTATATTAGTGCTATGATCTATAGGTTTAGGGTATTCCCTGCCCATTGACTGAAAATGGCTGGGATGGGCTCCAGCACCCCTGCGACCCTACTGAGGATAAGTGGTGCAGATGATGGATGGATAGTGCCATGACAAAAGTGTTAGGAGTTAAGACAAAAACAATATTCATTACCCGTCTACTAATATTCTTTTACCACCAAGAAGCAAAGGTGGAAACATTTTGAAGAGCAGTGCTTCAACAATGAAATAACAATGAATTTTGCAAAAATAAAATAAAAAATGTTTACTACAAGCATTGATACCAATATTCCAATAAAAATCTAGAATGGATTAATGCCATTTAAAATAATTGTAATAGGAACAAATTAATTCAGATATAGTTTTGAATTATGTGCATGGAATTAAGTCAGCTTGTATCTCCGGGAACAGTAGTTTATTTATTTTGATAACATGTAATTATTTGAAATAGCTATATCAATTTTAAAAGAAAAGAACAAATCGAATATGGGCAGAAACTAAAGAGCCTTGGAAAAAACCCTCAGAGGCACAGGGAGAACATGCAAACACCACACAGGTAGGCCTGGACTTGGACCCAAGACCCCTGAACCGTGAGGCTGACTCTCTAACGAGTCAGTCCCCTAAATTATATTATTATTTTTATATTGATTACATTTAGGACAGTGACTTCAATTTTGTTACATTATCCTTCGGCATATTGCGGTTTACTTTTTGCGGTTTCGCCACTTAGTGGATTTTCATCATGCTTTGTGTACTGCATTGTAATACATACGCTAAAATATTTTTCAGTTTCGATTTTCTATAAAAAAACATAATGTCAGCAATATGCTCAGGACTGACAAAAGCACCTGTTGCCGGGGCCAAAAAGCAGAGGATGATGCTTTCTATCACCAACAAAGTTGGATTTCCCTACCTTCTAAAGAAAGGTAAAAAATATTCTCGCCACCTTTCTGTGTTCAGAGGACATCCTCATGATGGCAACAGAATATCATTTGAGGTAGAAAAGTGATAGTGTCCTGAATCAATAGTGCAATATAGCGCGCATGGTTATTTTTAAATCATATTTGACCGTACAGAAGTAATTTGTAAAGAAAGAACAAAGAACAGTATTTGTATTTCCTGTTTGGAATGATCTTTAAACATGTTTACGCCACATTTTTGTTTTCCAATAACATCCACATGTTGGCGACAAAATAAAATCTGATGTCAAAAAGCAAGAGTGTGTCATGATGACTGATTAGTATCACCTGTGCCCGCTCATTTGGCGCCAGCCGCTCCGGGCTACCTGATTGGTTCCCTGTCCTTTTTAAGCTCAGTCCTTTCACTCTCCTGTTGTCAGTCTGTCAGCAAACCTCTGTTTTTACAAGGCAAGCACTTTGACTCTGACTCCCGTCAGTCCCGCTTTTTGCACCCTTTTTTCTACCCGTCTGTTCCTGATCTCCCCGTTTGTCTCCGGCTATGACCTGTTTTTGATCCCAACCACGTTTTTGCTCTCCTGTCTCAGCTATCGACCTGTTTTGCCGTCCTCGACACCGTCATCTCCCGCTCCTGAAGCTCCACTTCCGTATTCGGATCCAGATCGGATTGGGTGAGTGGCTTTCTTCCCGCGTCCAGCGAGCACCGGATCGCGGGCCCTGTCCTTCCTCTTTCTATCAATAAATTTGTGGTTAACGTTACGCATTTGGGTCCTGATTACGTTCTGGTCGTGACAGAGTGTCAATAGCTATAAATGCAAGGTTTTGTTTTATTATAATTTGACAGTACAGAAGTTATTTGTAAAACGCTTTAGAATAGTTCTTTTATTTGTTGTTTGGAATGGTCTTTAATCAGGCACAGTTTTGTTTCCCGAATCCTGCTGAGTGTTAGGGAAAAGACTATATTACAAATGTATCGTTTACCAAATTGTTCGAATTAGTTATCTGACTCCATTAACCAAACACAAACTTTATTCTTCTAACAATGCATGCTCGTTTCTTAATGGGAAAATGAACAAAGATAGCCGGCATTTTCACATGGGGGCAGATTTATTTTCTTAAATTATTTAATTAAGTGAATTCCATCAAATTTAGCCGAATTATTGTCGAATTAGTCTAATTAGTCTTCGTCGAGCCTCCCTCTCATTCTCTGATCTGATCCCCCATCTTTCGACTCGCTCGTCTCTCCTTCCGTCTTCCGTCTTTTCACACGTCGGGGCGTCGGTCAACCCCCATGGGCGGGCCAGGAACCAGCGTCACCACCTCCTCGCTGAAAGGCGCCGCCATGTCTAAAGTACTCACACCAACAAAGCTTATCAGCCTTTTCCCGTGTCAGCCCTTGTCCCCGTTCTTGTTGTTTTTCTGTAAACATCATTCTTGTCTAGGCTACACTGACCTCGCCCCACAGCTCAGCCAGTGAATATCTTTAGTATTTAAATGTAATTTGTATTTGATTGTAAAAAATCCCTTATAGTCAAATAAATAAAATATAAAATCCTTCATAAGTGACGGCAATAAATCATAATCAGTAAAAAATGTATGAAATAATTGTGCAATATAGCAGCAAGATTATTGGTTAAATCATAATTTCACAGAAGTTATTTGTAAAATAAAATGTATAAAGTACTTTTATTTTTATTATTTTGAGCCTTGTTTTTTGTTTGTTTCAATGTGAAATAGAGTATTTAATGCATAAATAAAAATTTTATTTTGGGGGTTTTGACTATTACGGGTCCTTTTTGGAACACAAAAATAGTAATATAGTAATAGTAGTAGTAAATCAAAGGGCTTCACAACAGGCTGCTCAAAATAAACAGTGGGCTGTGAATGTCCCCCAGTTTGTAGTTTGAGCATCCCTACTTATGAACTGTATGTTGACGGAAAGGCAGGAGGCAGGTAGAAGATTTTACAAGGGGATTAATGTACAGCAGCATTGTGCACGGGGCTCCCCCATGTGACCCTTGACCTTGTTTAGATAGGCGAGAGGGAGAAAATGGGGAGGAAGGTGAAAAAGAGCAAATCAAGGAATGAGCTACTCTGGACAACACTCTGCACTGTGTGAGTTTTTGTGTGCGCTCCTGGCAGACAGAGCCGGCGTTGAAATTATTGGTGCCGCCAGTGTGCCGCGGCCCCCGCTGAAAAAAGGGGCGGGGGGAGCGGGGAAGGAGGGTGTGCGGAGTCACAAAGTACTAATCGGATACGTCTGTGAGAGTGTGGGGGTGTGAGTTTGTGTGCGGTGTTGTGAGTAACGTGTCACAAAGGAACATGTTTTTGGAACTAAGTTACGTTTCTCTGTAACGAGTACAATAACGCGTTATTTGTTAAATTTTGTAACGCAACTGTCATTACAACATGATGCGTTACTCCACTTCTTTATAAAAGCGGATTATGGAATACTATGTCTTCTGTTGTTTCCCTGTTCCTCCTTCACTTAAAAAACTCCATGTACCATTGAATCTACCAGCAACACAACACAATATTTAACAACTTAAGAGGGTGCGCATGTTTACGTCTACCTAGAAAATACAACTAATTCAGTTACGCTGGCGCTGTTTCAATTTAGAAGGGTAATTTCTCCCAACTGATATTCTGATATTGTCTCTACCGTATATACTCACATCTCAGCCCCATTTACAGCCATAAAATAACTGAAATCATGGTAACACTATGCAAAAACAACAAAATCAAAGGGGCAAACATGGAATTTACAGTCAAATAGTGCTAAATTTTGGTTTCGCTATTTGGAAAATTATTTTTGCAATGCACCATGCCTAGAGAGAAAAAGAAAACGTCCTAGATATTACCCAAAAATGGAAGAAAATGCAGGGGTGGGCCGTGTATTTCTCACCTATGCCTACCGCCGTGCCAAGTCTGAATTAATCCAACCCTCGATAACTATTTCATGGCTATAAAACATTAACTGCAGCTACAGTTGCGACACATATAAATTCAATAATAACCTCATAAACAATTAAACAATTATTTAGGAATATAGCCACATTTTAATCATCAAAATCATTTTTATTCAAGTACAAAATCCATCATTTTCTTTCCTCAAGAAGATACAAATTACTCTGTCGTACAGATTGCATTCCAGTGCAATTTATTTTGCCAATGAAGCTAATTCAGAGGACTAGGCATGTCCTGTCGTATTTTTGGCGTAACATTCTTCTCGATTTAGGGTTGAAAAAGTCCATTCTACAGAGGCTGTGGACAGGGAGACGTTTTTATTCACGTTTTTGTTTTGATACTTCTGTTAACGCCCCGTAGCCAATCACATATTGTGAGATCGATGACGTTTCCCAAAGTGCTCTAGCAGGCAATTGCTCGCAACTGGGAGTCTGAATGCTAAACCAACAGCTTTATTGTCACATATTTTTTGCTACAGGGCCTGCAGAGCTGATTGTGAAGGCATCGGGGTAGATTTATGACCCTGGCAACAAGTAATGGCTTAAACATGAAAACACATATCTGGAAGCAGCGCAACCATGGGAAAAGCAATAAAAGGAAGCTGATAGACAATTTGGAATTATTTATTAAGTATTAATGGACAGAATATAATTAATATCACATGATTCAGATATTTTCCAGACCAGCAGAAAAGGCCCTTGCGGGCCCTGACGGCCTAGCACTGAATCTTTGAGTGGTTTCATGCTGCGTTAGTCTGCAAGCTTTCAGGACAGGCCAACAAATATAAAGTGTTCACTGCTTCCACAGGTATGTGTGTACGTTTTATTCTTTGTCTTTTATTATGTGGCTATTTTAAAGGATTTGGCTTTAATGTCAGTATAGAGTAATTTGTAACTAGATAGTTACTTTCAGAGTAACACAATACTTTTGGGTGTCATTATTTCAATTAGTTTTAAAACGAAGTAGTAACTGTAATTAATTACTCTTTTTGAGTAATGCGACCTACACTTGTGGCCAACCCAACTCTGAACAGCTGCTCTCTCTCACACGTTTTTATTTTCGTTTTGTAGGGGGGCAGGAATGGAAGTGAGTGCTAAGACAGACGAGAGAGGTGTGGAAGTGTCCTTTCCGCCATTCGTCAGGTGAAATAACAGGAAGCGAGTGAAAGCAAAAAGAGGAAGAGCTGCTATTCATTCTAGAAACGGAAGGAAGAAAGGATCATTTTACTGCACCAGCTTTTGAACCAATGGAGGGAGGTTTTCTTCGAGGCTACGATAGGGCTCAAGGGAGTACATGTCTTTGTAGTAGGCAAGGAAGTAGAAGCATGTCAGGAATCTCCTCTGATGATGAAGGGTCTGCCTGCTCGTTTCAGATACTTCTGGCCCACGATTATTGTCGCTCTATGATTCACGTTATAAACTAAACTCGAGACCGAAATGCCATCAATCTTTGGATTTTATTTATCAGGTTTTTTTTCCTGGAATCATGCCCTAGTTTCTCGGTCATGTGTCTTTTTAGTTCTACAGATTTGGAAACCACACAAAGTCTCACAAGACTTCATTGAGTGTTGCCTTGTTGATGAAGCGTCACTCTGTGTTTCAGTGTTCAATAAGCAACAAGGGGCCCAAAGAACAATCCAAGTGTTGGCCCTTTGATCAGGAAGACGAGGGGGAAAAACAGGATTCAACAATTGCAGTCACTATCTTTACAGCAAGAAGAATCGTCAAGATGAAAGGGAACATTTCTTTAGACGAGGGGTCTCAAACTCGATTTTCTTGGGTGCTGCCGCAACTTAGGTTTGGGTGAAGTTGGGCCACATGTAGTTTTTCACAAGAAAAATCTTGATAAAAATAGACCACTATGCTCAAGTGTTAGAACTGTGATATTGTCACATATAGCTGACGGTAAATAGATCTTTATCCTTCTCGTTTGCAGGATTCGGTGACATTTTTATGAAAGTTCTCTCCCCTTGCTTTTTTTAACCATTATTCACGACAAACACGATGGTCAAAATTAACCTCAATGATCTTAAGGAACTGCGGGAATTAGACAATTTTTAAGCGGGATATTTGTTGATATGGAACACAGGCCCTCCTGGCCTTATTATTTCATATATTTTATGAAATTATCAAACAACACACAGTGAAACGAAATGCACTTAATAGTACGATTTTGTCTGGTGATCAGGTTTGGCAGATTTGCTGAACCGTGTCTTAAATGCTCTTATAATAGTATATGATGTGGCTCTCAGCGAAAAACTAATCTAAATGTTTTGCTTTCACGGCTCTTTGAGCCAAATGAGTCCCCGACCCAAGTGCTAGTGGATCTTTTGCATTGTTAGCTCAAATGGGTTACCCAAATATACCCATACTACTACCTTCAGAGTAGATGGTTTTGCTCATTTTGAGAATAATTTTTCAACTAAATTATATATTTTTAATCAATGCAGACTGTCAAGTTACATTTATTTGAATAGCCCTTAAGCACAAAGAGTCTTGAAGGGCTGCACATTCCAACAATTCAACATGCCCTGGTCTGAAACCTACATGAGGGGAAGGAAAAATTCAAAACAACTACAGATCTGTTCCTATCTACTAGTATGGAAAAACAACTATTATTTATATGAATTTAGTATTTATAGTTGTTTATCATCACGGTTGCCATGGCACCCAATTGGCCCCGCTCGTGTGGCGCCAGCTTCTGTCACGGTTGCCATGGCGCTCAATTAGCCCCACCCGTGTGGCGTCAGCGGCAGCTTGTTGACAGATTGGCTCCCTGTCAGTATTTAAACTCTGTCCTGGCAGTCCCCTTCTGTTGGTCCGTCTGCGAATCTCCGTTTTTACATGGCAAGCCCTTTTTTGCCTGTCCTGTGTTTTTGCTCCTGTTTTTCTCCTGCTACAATCTGTTTGATCTCGACCACGTCTGCTCTCCCATCCCGAATTACGACCCGTTTTGATCTCGACCACGTCTGTTCTCCCGTCCCGAATAACGACCCATTTTCTGATATCGACCACGTTTTTGCTCTTCTATCCCGGCTACTGACCCGTTTTTTCCATTCCCGACACCGCCATCGCTCGCCATGGAAGTCCCACTTCCGCGTATGAGCAACCTACTCCCCGCGACCAGCGATCTCCGGATCGTGTGTGCACTCCTTTCCCTTCTTCCCAATAAAACTGTGAGAAACGTTACGTGAGTGGGTCCTGTCTCCGTTCTGGTCCTGACAGTTTTTGGCAATGTCAGTAACCTTGAATCCTCCACGGGCACAAAAGACAAATTTCCTGGGGTGTCTTGGGCAAGTACAGCCTTGTACATACCTCTCCAGGACAACAAATGTTTCCATCCGGTCTCAAACTAGGGTTCTTTGCTTGTTAGGCGAGTGCACTAACCACAGCACTACGGATACATAGCGCTAAATGTACTTTAAAATAAAAGAAAATAGCCTGCCAAATCAAAATATTTGTTAATTATAAATTAAGTATAAATACAATCAAGTGCATTAATCTATAAACAAAATAACAATACTTTATTTCAGGAGAAGTGTTTCCTGGTGTATGAAACAAACATAAATCAAGATCATCACAGTCGACCTGATGTTCTGGAGCAGTAGTGGTTAAACAATGGCCTGGCAGGCTTTTTAATCTGGCCTGCTGAATGCAAATGGTCAACTAATATATATAATATATATATATATATATATATATATATATATATATATATATATATATATATATATATATATATATATATATATATATATATATATATATATATATATATATATATATATATATATATATAAATGGTCTACTAATATATATATATGTATATATATATATATATATATATATATATATATATATATATATATATATATATATATATATATATATATATATATATATATATATATATATATATATATATATTAGTAGACCATTTGCATTCAGCAGGCCAGATTAAAAAGCCTTTATTTGAAAATAAAATAAGGACTTCTCATACTACGCACCCCTCCTTTAAAATTATGATTTGATGGTCAACAAGTTATTTGTAAAAAAATATATATTCATCAAGTACTGTACTTTTATTTGTTAAACAAATACTCGAGCCTGTAAATTGGATTTGTTCTGGAATATTAAATCAAAAAAATACATTATCAAATAAATGTTTGTACTTCGCTGGGTTTGACGGGAGGTTTTTGAAGCGCAACCCCAGCGAAAAACAAGGGATTACTTTCTATTATGTAGATTTAATTGTGAGGGTTTCAAAAACTAATAAAGATAAATATAGCATGTAGATGTCTGGATGTATATTTATTCATACATGAGAATAAATTAGATGGGTCTCCAAAACCAGCACCTCTGCCAGATTTTTTTAATCCCAATGCGGTCACCACTCCAAAAGTTTGCGCCCTTCTGCTCCAGTGTATCTACACTTAAACCTGGTGGGATCAGGGACGGAAAAAAAAAATCCCTGTGGGGGGTACAGTGACGCAACACCAACAAGCGTATCACAGTGGTTTGGAAAAGGTAAGGGGAGGAATGAAAAATAAAGCGGGTGGAGGGGGGCAGAGGAAGAAAAACAGGTCCCACTGAGCTACCGTGCAGGCGCCAGCAAAGACAGCAAGGGTGGAAGTGCCGGTTTGGGGAGAAGAGGGGGGGCGATAGGGGGGTCGGGCTGCCCTGGTGAAACTCTCAACAGATGCGTGAAGCCCTCGTCAGCATTCCTGCTAGGTAACGCAAGGTCAGGAGCGAGCAGGAAGACAATATGAGGACTATTTGGGCTCCCTGAGCGCCAGATGTGTTTTAATAAGACGGCTGCCCTCCCAGCTAATAAGGTCAGCCTCTGGCTCCAGCCAGACGAGCAAACAAGTCGACTGTTGGCAGGAATTCAGCCCCGGCTTGGCACAGGCTCCCTTTCTGCTTCCTGCCTTGCTCGCTTTCTCGCTCGCTTGTGCAAACTAGGGAGGCCGAGGGAGGCAGGCTCAAGCTAGGGGTGGGCGATACTGGAAATTTTGGTATTGATCCCATCCAAGTAAATGCAATATTGAGCAATACTGATCCAATACTGATACTTTTTGCTTGGTAATGTCACGATGATTTAATAATTGACACTTCCTTTTTAAATTAGGTTATGATTACTATTTTGCCCTTATGGCAAAGGGGTCTTCAAATTGTTTGAGTTGCGTGCCACATTGGTTTGAAAACCTAGCACAGTGGTCAGGCCGGAGAAATAAAATAGCTTATTGATGTTTTTCAATTTTTTGTAAATTCTGACAGTCCTAAACCGATACCTCGGCAATACATGAGGAAAATAGATAACAACCCCATCTGTTTTTTTCCACATTTGCTTTTATCTGCAGGAGTTGTGTTTGATTGTCTGTTTGTTTAAAAAGAGACCGTTTTTTAAATAATCAAAATGTACAAATAAATATATTCAGTTGCAGATGAAAACTTTAAGAGTAATAGCAAAGTAATGATAGTTTGCATTAAAAAATCTATGGAATTGAGTTAATTCAAAAGTATTTTATTGCATGAAATGTAATATCTTGATGAATAAAATTTGAATGTTGGCCGTGAGTGCATTAAAAATATTGTTTTTTACGACGCTACACAGGGGCACAGGCTAAGAATTCCAGGTGAGTGCAAGCATATGGCCTTTAACCAATCCTTTTCTGTCACGCCCTACTCGGAAGAAGAAATCCTCTCGCGCCCACCCCCCAAGACGTCCGTCTCCTCATCCAGGGTAATTATTTTTTCATAGTGTCATTTGAGGGTCTGCTCCATTTCGTATCTACATTTCATACTCAATGCTAAGACTCTGTGCTAAATGCACGGCGTGGCGGTTAAATGTACACAAAACACTGCCAATGAAAGCGCCACTGCTCCCTAGTGTAGTGGAGGTGCAATTTTATTGATCCTTTGAAGAGTTATTGACGGAGCCCGCCCCACTAATTGGGAACCACTGCCTTAAACAAAGGCTTCTAATAACATTTGCACAAATGTTTCTGTTTGATAAATGCTGAGGATATACAGTTCCAATTGGTGGAGTGGTGACAGCTTTGGCAACATCCAGTAGACATTTTAAAAACTGCAGGCCATTGTTTGACTAGACACAATTTGTTTTTTTTCTTATGCCTTTCTCAGTATTGTCTCACAGGCCAGGTTAAATGCAATAAGGGGCCTGAGATGCCCATGGGCCATAATTTGATGAACCCTGTCTTACGGCAATTGTTTTTCTTAATAAATGATTTACTTTTTTTCAAATATAATACAAGGCTTTCTGGTTGTCAACAGTAGACTCCCACTGTGGCATGACAGTCGCATGTACAATCCATCTCCTTCCATGTTGAAGTATTAACAAGGCAATGCCGTAAATTTCTATAAATGTGTCTTTGATGCATACATAATTTTATCTTGTAATAGTTAGGAGGGATGTTTTTATGTATTGGCACATAGTCTCAATGTATTGTTTTGTTTAGTTGCAGTTTTCACCATTCGGGGAAGGAAATTAAAGCTTCCATAACGTCCTCTCTGCTCACGGTATTTCTTGGTGGTTTAGTTTGGTGTCATATGGATGACACTACAATTACGATAAACACGGTACTAAAAAGGTTTTACTTTTTCTTAAATAACAATCGTATTTACCGCGCTATAAGGTGCATTGAGTGTTAAGGCTCAACCCATAGTGACAACTGAAGTTTTTGTGTAGGAACAGTGACATGTTTAATTTTATGATTGCAGCTAATTGCTCAATGTAATGTGAGCTTTTTTTCATGAATTTATGTCAATTTAGTGGTGTTGCAGCAGACCACATTACCACACAAATTACACCTGGAGTGATCCTTTACAGTATCTGGAGAAAAAAAAATCCACACACACCGTGCCGCCTTTCCTATTTGTTTATGTAATTTTTAGCTTCTGTTAGGAATGCATACATAATTTGGTGCTCTCTTCTGCCTAGCAGGCAGGATCCAGCAGCAGGCCGGGTGGGAAGAGGTGCGAAAGTGTGTCCGTCTGTCACACACTCAGTCATAAACTTTAAAAGTGACCAAAGCCGCTGGGTGAGAGAGAAGGGCTGCGCCATCTACATTGAGGATATTGGTAGAGGAGCGAAGTATCGATCTCAAGACAATAGAATCGATCCAAGTACTTGCTTGGTATCCATAATATCCACATTTGTATGGTTATCCTCCCTTCCCCCAACCCAGCTCTTGACTCTGCCGGTGCGTGTGCGTGGTACCGACACACACGCACAATTCTTTTATTAGACACTTCCCTTTTTCTATGGGAAGAGAGGGATAACGGATCGGTAAAAGCTGTGCCCTCACATAAAAGGGAGTCAGCGATGTCACTGTTTTCTATGGGTGCAAAAAGGTTAATGATAACAAAAAGAAAAATGAAAAGAAAACTTCAATAAATTTCTCTCCTCTAAAGCGGAAACTAAAAAGGCAGCTCCGGCGCCAGTGAGATTGGCTCACTCTGCACTGGAACCCAAACGAAAAGAGGCCCAAAAAAAAGAAGGAACTGGGAAGGATTTATAGCTAAGGATTAGGGAGGACCAATCTTGCCATTTATAGAAATAAATGTATAAATAAATAAATACCTACAAAAATATGCCATCTAAATAAATCACACATATCACCCAAATGTAGGAGGTAAAAGCAACGTATTTATATATTTATTATTTTTTTATATTTATTAATTTTGTTATTTGTTTTGTTGTGTATTTTGTCATAACTTTTGTATTATAGTACAAAAATGTCCAGCGATGGTCAAAACCCGCAGAGTAAAAACCTTTACTTATTTATCTTTTTTATTTATTTGTTTATTACCTTAGAAGAGACCCAATTTACTGGCTAAAGTATGCCTTAAACAAATCAAAGTACTGTACTTTATAACACTTTTGTTTTGCAAATAACTTCTGTACTGTCAAATTATAACTTTAAAAATGATCATATAGTACAACTGTATGGATTAAGGACACAATCCACTTTACATGATCCAATGCCTCTATAATCAAACATTTTAGAAAAAGCGCATGGAACGGCTTGTGGCTTCAGAGAGAGTTTAGCAAGTTGAGAAGTCCAACTTTGTTAGTAATAGAAAACATCATCCTATGCCTTTTGCTGCACTTGTAGGTCTTGAGTTTTTGGTTGACATGAGGGGTCTAAGAGAAACTTGAAAATAAAAACGATTTGTGCATACATAATGTAAGTTTGTGAAGCTGTTTTACATATGTGTACAACTCAGACCGCAACGTCATTGACGTGCAGTAAGACAAGCAGAAAAGGGGTGGAGGAACTGTTTAGCCAACCAGAATGCAGAAGAAAATGCACGATAAGAATACGCGAAGTAGAGAAATCGTGATAAGTAAACCGTAATACAGCAAGTAATTGCTGTATATCAGGAGTCTCCGACGTGATGCCTCTGTTTTAACTTATTATTCAAATGATCCATAAAGACAAAATGTAACTCTCAAAAATGTATTTCTAATTTTAATTTTAAAAAATTGCTACCATAAATTCAAGTAGTCAAGTAAAGTCAAGTTATGTTTATTTGTATAGCCCTTAATCACAAAGAGTCTTAAAGGGCTGCACATACCACAGATTATTGCAAACCACTGACTATTATTACACCATCCCCTGATCTAAAACCTACATGAGGGCAAGGAAAAACTCAAAAACCTCAACATGAGGATAATGAAGAAACCTTGAGAAGGGGCCGCACATGAGGTAATCCCCCTTCCAGGGTGACCAGGCTGCAACGAATGTTGCAATAACAAAAAATACACAGTTATTGTCAATATAAAATATAAATTATTCATATGCTATGGAATAGAAATGTGTTTTAAGTTTAGATTTAAACATTTCCACTGGGGTTGCAGATTGAATCTCAGGGGGAAGAGCATTCCACAGCACCGGGGCCCGAATGGAGAACGCTCTCAAACCTGCGGATCTTTACCATACATACACGTATATAAGCCTACATTGCATATAAGCGACTGAGTGAAACTGTGTTAGAATAGCCACATACAAAAAGAAGGTCAAAATATGAATAAAGCAGGTATGTAAACATAGATAATTATTTAAGTTTAATTGACCGGCAAAAAGATAAAAATATTACACTTAAACCGTTGACTGTACTTTGCAGCACCAATGGCAGTCACTCATACACTATTTGTCTTTTTTCAGCTCGGTCATTGTTGTTGCCGTTTTCCACTTTTCCTTCCCATTATCACTAACTTTTTTCAGATTCATTGTTATGGGCAGAAAAATGAAATAACACCAACAAAATCACAATAAAATGAAAAGTTGTCCCTCTCAAACGTGCAGATTGGCTGAATGGGGCAATATCCCCATATATTGTAAAGAAGTGTAATTGACCCTCTGATTTTTCTTCTTAGCATTATTTTGACAAGAAAAAGGCCTGTGACCCACTAAAAACTGGTCCGTGACCCACTTTTGGGTCCCGACCTACCAGTTGAGGAACACTGTCTTATGGCATGATCGTCTTTCGGTCACGTAATTGACAACAAAACGAAAGATCCTTTTGTGAAGGAGTAACTACACAAAGATGCACGAGAGCGTCATCCAAGAGATTATGACCGAGGTCATTTGTGCCGCCCTCATCACGGAAAGCCGGAGGTCACAAGGTCAGCAGGCCCGCTCGCTGAGCAACCAATCAAGTACGTGAACCAAGACGGTGGCGTTGTGTTTCAGGATCGTGCACAAACGTTTTTGCTCCCGCGGTTGCGACCGTTCCGCTGCTTGACGTATGGCGGCTTCGAAAAAAATGCTGTCAGTCGGGTTTTACAGCCTCGCACTTAGATTCAACACCACCCGGCAACTCAGCAGCACTCCATAAAAGCAGGCCAGTGCCTACAAAGTGAAAAAAAGGCGTGCAACGGGGGGACTCACGTTTGATCTGGTCAATATAAAGATTCCTGGACACAAATCCAGCTGTGCAGGGGAGGGTGAGGCCCAAACTTGCTAAACAATCAGCAAGCATCGGCTCACCGTGACACTCATATCGCGTGTGGCACACGTAACTGCGTGGACCAATATCAAGCAATAATTGTTTTGTCCCCAGCAGGATTATGTGATCACCTAACGTCTCGTCCACCTTGCAGCTCAGAAAGTGTTGAATCACGTGGCCCACTGAAGGGCGGACATGTATGACTAACGTGATTGGCTGTGCCTTTCGTAATTCCTGTGGGACCTGGTTTCTCAGTCGTCTTAAATGCGCATATTTGGCTGTGTGTCAAAATGGTAATTAGTTACAGTTACAAGTTACTTCATATAACATGTTACTCATTCACCCCCCAGATTAGTAACAGCAAAAAGTAGCATGTCATTCCGATAAGTCACTATCCAGTTACAAATGACCATATAAATACCCGCATGGAAGCCCTCCCCGTTAAAATGTGTTAAAATCGTCACATGATAAAATAAATAGTCAAGTCATGTTTATTTGTAGATAGATAGATAGATAGATAGATAGATACTTTATTCATCCCCTAAGGGAAATTCACATTTCCAGCAGCATCCCTAAGCTGAGAACAATACAATAATAAAGCCAAAAGAAAACAATATACAAATACCCAGTGTGACGTGCAAATGCCCACTTTAGCATGTTATATAGATTAACTAAATAGTGCTACACAGAACACATAATGCAGTAAGATCCAATGTAGGTGGTGTGGTTTAATGTGGGCCTTGTATAGCCCTTAATCACAAAGAGTCTCAAAAGGCTGCTCAGACCACACACTATTGTACACCACAGACAATTATTACACCATCCCCTGATCTGAAACCTACATGAGAACAAGGAAAAAAACAGAAAAACCTCAGGATGAGGAAAATGAAAAAAAAACCTTGAGAATGGATCACACATGAGATAGAAGAAAATGTTTACATCAACCTGAAGAAGCAGTGAACCCTTCAGATTTCTTGGCTTGGGCAATCTTGAGAGTTTGCAAACACTTTGTCGAGACACTCCATATTAATTTTGTCCCTGGACTTCGGACAATTCTCCTCATCCATTTTTGAGAATTTTCCAAGATGTTTTCATTGTATTCTCCAGGCATGGCGTTTTGTAAAAATAATTTTACAAAGAAAAAGACAAACATTCTACACACTTTTACTGTAAATTCTGTCCTTATATATAACTTTTTGATTATTCGTTAATGTATTGTTTTATGCATAAGCCACGCCCCGCTTACCATGTGCTGCCTACCTTTTGTTACTGGTGACACACAACCAAATATGACCCCCTGATTTGAGTATTTTATTTTCCAGTTGAAAGTTTGGCTTGGATGTGAGTACATAGGGTAGGGAGAACATATGCATCAGGAAAAATCCAGTTGCTCCCGTACTACCATAACTGTATTCAGTTGTACCTTATAGGTAGATATAAACAAGTCTACCTCTTGAGTTTTGCTGGCGGATTGAGGTTTATATGAAACAATATGAGGATAGCTCAGCTGTCATAGAACATCGCCATTCATTATCTGCATTTGATAAGTAATGCAGTAAAGCTTCATGTAGTAATGACATCTGAGTTACTTAATTTGATTATCAACGCGTTACAGTACTCATTAAGAAGAATTAGTTGCTTCCCTTTGTTACCTGTTAGTCCCAACACTGGAAGGCCGCATTGTAAATAGAGGAAGAACAAACAAACAGGAAACCAATTAGGAAACCATCAGCATGAAGCTATAAAATGTATGGTATGGGCTGAATTTTGCTAATAATACCGTAAAATAATTTTTGCAATACACCATGCTGGCGGCACAATGGCTGGGTGAGTAGAGCACCGCCCCACGGTGCGGAGCTCCAGGGTTCGATTTCAGCTTCTGGCCTCCCCGTAAGGAGTTTGCATATTCTGCCTGTGCCTGCGTGTGTTTCCTTCGTGTGTTCTGGTTTCCTCCAACATTCAAAAGACATGCATGAAAGGTTAATTGGCGGCTGCAAACTGCATAGAGTTGATTGAACAGCCTGGAGAGGGATAGGCGCCGCCAGGCTGTACTCGCCAAAGACGCCACAGAAAAGCGGTGCGCATATGACCCAGGTGGTTAAGGGAGCCGTAACCCGTGATATCAACAATGGTCTATAATTAAACCATACACTTGCCTTGTTAATCAATCAGGGTTGGGAGGATTACTTTAAAGATATAATCCAATATAGTTACTAGTTACCTGTTGAAAAATGTCAGTAACATAAGCCAAATACTGTAATAGTAATGTGAAGTGTGACGTGCAATGTCCATCCATCCATCCGTTCATTATCTGCACCGCTTATTCTCAATAGGGTCGCGGGGTGCTGGAGCCCATCCAAACTATCTTCGGGCAAAGGGCAGGGGACACCCTGAACTGGTTTCCAGCCAGTTGCAGGGTGTCCCCTATCTCTCTTTCGACAACTCACTTACTCTTCCACACCTAGGGACAATTTGGACCGGCCAATTAATCTGGCATGCATGTTTTTGGAAAATGGGAGGAAACCGGAGTGCCCGGAGAAAACCCGCGTAAACACGGGGAGAACATGCAAACTCTGCACAGGAAGATTCGATCCCACGACCTCAGAACTGTGCTGTGCACAGGCTAACCATTCCTCCTCCGTGCCGCCGATGTGCAATGTGTAATATGTAAATTGTAATGAGCCATGAATCTTGAGATAAGTGATTAGTTGGGAAAAAAAGAATATCGGTTTTAATAATAAGTAAAAATGTATGAACAATCAAATAAAAGTGCATCCTTTTTATATAGTCGTAGGTTGGAAAATTTGTATCTATTTTACATAACATGAGCCTCACCTAGTGCGAGCTGACATGATAGTCCACCATCTTGGAGGAGTGTCAGAGATCACATACCTGTTAACCTATACGTTCTCCCAGTATTTTATACAGTTTATATCATTTCAACTTGTTAAAAAATGTTTAAAAAGGCCCTGTCCTTCCCATTTCGTCTTTAATCCGGATCGTCTCAGTCACTGGTAGCAGACAACGTCATCGCAGAGTTCTAATATTGCGGTATTCTACATAATCTGTCTTGCTTTGAGTTAAATATATGTACCTCTTTGTGTTTGTGAGGTGTATTTTTGCTTAATAAGGGGAATTGCAACCATTACTCAGGGAGCAATAGGATGAGATGGACAGGTATGTGATCTAGAGACTTGATGCATAAGCACCTACCGTACACTTAAAATTAGAGTACCTTTAAATGAACTTACACACAACAAAAATTTAAAGCCCTTTTTTTTGCCTTTTTTGCATGCGGAAACATTAATGCTGGTGGTATGCCGTCTTGGGTGGTTAACGGTCTCCAGTGGTGGTAGCCTTTGTGACTGCTTGTGACCTGTATTCTCTGTCATTTGCGGAGCAAGATTGTTCCTCCAAATAAAATGTGTATATTTTTGTGTTTAGAGACCCTAATATAAAATGGTACCACTGTACTCTTCACTTTTGTTAGTGTGCCCTTTGATGTAGCACTCACGCGTGTCTGAAGAGGTTTTCAAAAAGGCCATGGAGGCCATGTCGTACGGAATAAGTCTTTTTATCTCAGGAATAATACATGTTAATTACGGTCACAACATCAATGACTGGGACAATGGAGAGGATAGCCTGTGGTTGGTATAGCAACGAAAACAAAAGATGAGTGGATTTAACACAAAACATGTCATGAGGTTCGTCTTGTACGCACTATACTCAAATATCACCTCAACAAGAAATACTGTATCAGATAATGTGATGAATGTTGTTGACTTTGTACAACATTCAGATCGAGGTTTAAGTCAGTCCAGAATATCTGGAAGTAGTAAACCAAAATAATGTTTTGGTTATGTGTGGGTCCAAATTAACAACAGTCACTAGTTGACTGCCTTCATTTCTGAAACAAAGAAGAAGAGAGGCACAATGGAGGCTATGCTGCCAAATTTCCAGTTTAAAAAAAATAGGGTTGCAAAAAAAAAGTAAGATAACTTTGCTAATTTCAAAGATAGTTTTAAAAGGTAGTGGGATGTTTGGACGTGTTCTAAGGGATAGGTAGGGCACCTGTGTGATACAGCAGGGGTAAACCAAAGAAAGTTGTCGGGCCCTGCTGTTAAACATAAGAGTGTGTTGTGTCACCCTGACCCAAGTGACACGGCTGCTTTCTTGTGTCCCGTTTCATCTGGGGGGACAAAAGCATGACCAACTTGGGTGCTGAGGTGCGTGACTTGTTTGGATGTTAAGGCATTCGGATTGGCCATGGTCCCATTTTTTTGTGTTTTTTGCATTTGTTTCCCCTTTTTTTCTTTTCTTTGTTTTTGTGCATGTGTTTGTCAGCCGTCTCGAAGATATGACCAGGGTAATTAGATAGACAGAAAAATAGTTTTATCTTATCTTAAGATTAATTCCAAGAATGATTTTAATCAAAATAAGAATAACACTTAAAATCTGCAACTTTGTATATGTAGATTTATTTGAAGAATCATTTTGAGTAAAATATGAAAAGCAATTCTTCATAATTAGTCAGGTTTTCCCCCAGTGGAATCGCCTCCTTGGCTTTGGAGCCAACTATGTGTAAATGAAAGTTAGGATGTGGAGTCAATCAAGTCATGTTTATTTGTATAGCCCTCATTCACAAGAAGTCTCAAAGGGCTGTTCAGACTACAAACTACTATGACACCATGCCCTGATCTAAAACCTATAATAGTGCAAGGAAAACATAAACCAGTGGTTCTCAAATGTTCTGCCTTCGGGACCCATAATTGCGTCCTAATTACAAGCTGCGACGTGAATCAATGAAAGTGTAATCCATCTTTCGAATCAGAAGATTTTTCTGTCAATCTGGCCCTACAACAGGAGTTCTCACACTTTTCAATTTGCAAGCTTCGTTGAAAATTCCAAGCATTTTTTTGTTTTAAGTTAACTTAAGTCGTGTTGGTTGTAATGATTTTTTTTCATTTATTAAGTTTTTATCTCCGTTTGTACAAGTTGCTGCTAAGCACAATTTTTGGTTTAAGTGAAAGATTACCATAGTTATGTTAGTTCTGTTGAATGTCAAATTTACAGAGTTTTATTCTTTGTTTCTTTTTGCATTAATGAATATTTCTTACGTCTATTTTTAAGCTTTTACAGCAAACGAATATCGGCTCCAAATATCTGTTATCGGCCTCCTCTTAATACTAATAATCGGTATCGGAACTGAAAAACCCTATCCTTAGAAGTAAATAGCACCGGTTACCACTTTTTCTTTTTCTTTTTTCAGTAACGCGGCGAAAACTGCCTGAGGGTGTGTGCGTGCAAAAGCCAAGTAAGCATGTGTGTCAAACAGATGGGAGGAAAAAGAAATAAGAGTGCTGCAAAGGGAGAATAGCGACAGCAAGTCTGCAATAGCTTGCGTAGTGTGTGTGTGTGTGTGTGTGTGTGTGTGTGTGTGTGTGTGTGTGTGTGTGTGTGTGTGTGTGTGTGTGTGTGTGTGTGTGTGTGTGTGTGTGTGTGTGTGTGTGTGTGTGTTGACCAGGGGGGGCTTACAAGAGGGAGTAGTGTGGTTAGGCATCCCGAGTCACTGAACATTTTTCTGGCAGGCCCCTTCTATGCTCCTGGCCGCTTGCCCGGCTCCGAAGCAAACTTAAACAAACTCCTGTTGCAGCCATCTGTTGGGCCCTCGGGATAAATCACAGCACCGCTCGGCTCTGTTGTGCTCGGCCACACCGCTATCAGGTTACCGTGTTAGCGGCCTCGTGCACGCTAACGCGCGCACGCACCTTCGCGCCGGAGCACAGGCAGACACGCTCACACCAAACTACGCGTCAGCCTGGAGCCAGCGGGGCCGTCCGTGTGAGTCAATCGCCTGCCATGGGGCTCATACCGGCAGAGGGAGACTGGCCACATGCGGCCCTACTTGTCATGTGTCGTTTGCGAACGAAACGGCTTTTCTTAGTGAACCACGGGAGCCCGCTTTACAACAATAAGGAGCCGGCTCCCTATAAAACACTCTGTGTCTTTCTCTCTTTCTCTCTCTCTAGCTATTTATTCTCTATTTCTATTTGTCTCACTGTTGCTCTTTCTCTCTTGTTGTCTTGTTTCTTATCACTCTTAATTTCTTTCACTCTCTTTCTCTCGCTTGACCTCTTGTTCTCTTTCTCCCAATTTTTTGCTTTTTCTTACTCTCTCTCTTTTTCTGTCTTTCTCCATCTTTCTTTATTTCTCTGTCTCCCTCTCTCTCTCCATATTTCACTCTTTCTCCCCTCACTCTTTCTATCTTTGCCTCCCTTTCTTTCGGTCTCTCTCAAGATTTGACTTTTTCTCTCATTTATTTTGTATTTTTATCTCCCGCTCTTTCCCTCTTTCTTTGTATCCCTCTTTCTATCTCACTCTTCCTCTTTCTTCCTCGTTCTATTGCTCTTTCTCTTTTATGATTCTCACTTTTTATTTTCTTCCTTTCTTTCTCTATTTCTATTGTGCACTTTCTCTTTCGTTCTCTCTAATTCTCTCATTTCATCCTATGTTCTCCCTTTTTTTCTTGCTTTCTATTTCTTTCTCTTCTTTTCTTTCTCACTTTCTCTCTCTCTTTCCCTCTCTCTCTCTAAGGCGTTCATGACTGATCAGTATGAATGGCTTCATCGCTGTTATATGCTGAGTATAAACAATCTGAAAGTTTAAATAAGGTAAATGTTTACTGTATATTGAAACAATAAATGCTGTGATAATTTAGTAACGATACATTTTCAAAATTATTTTTTCTGGTGCGGAACCGTTTGGGAGACAAAAAGGCTGGCTGAAAGAGACGTTTCTCGAAAAAGCAGGAAATCCCCATCACTACCCACTACCCACTTTGGGACATAAGAGGAATGGTTCGGACTGTGGGGGGGAGAAGTGAATGAAGAGGATCCCTCCGTGCCAAAAAGCTATCTTTATTGCGCCATGCCGAGAAGACGAAATACCGGAACAAATTAAAGACTCCTGGATGCACTTCCAAAATAACTTACCCCCAAATTGGCCAGAAAATTAAACGTGCCCCTTTTATGCCAGTAATCATGCCAATGTATCACGGTATATTACCATATTTGTGCAATTATTGATCACAATTGCATAACAATGGTGTTGGTTTTATTTTAACTTACTTAAAACTAATAATTAACCCTAACCCTAACCCTAACCCTAACCCTAACCCTAACCCTAACCCTAACCCTGGCCCTAACCCTAACCCTAACCCTAGCCCTAACCCTAACCCTAACCCGAATCCAACCCTGACCCCAAACACCACCCCTAACCCCAGCCACAGCCCCTTTCACCCAAACAGACATCCCAGAACAGCCTGGAAAATTCAAGAATGGACACTCACAGCCGTCAAACCAAACATAATCTTGGGGGATTCCAACCTCTCAAGAATAGAATCTTACTCCAGAGAGGACCTCCAGATTGACAGCTACCCCAGGGCAACATTTCACCACATAGCACACCTTCTAGAAAAAAAAACACAGAATTCCAAGGTACAGAGGGTCATTCTGTCAGTCGGAATAAACAACAAGGAGCAACAACCAAAGAAGACAGCGGTGAAACAACTCCAGATGATGGTAAAGAACACCAAGGCTACCTTCCCAACAGCTGAAATCTGGATACCGCTGATCAACTACTCACAGCAACTGGAAGCCCTCCATAAATTCAACCTGGAGCAAATCAATGACCACATCTCCAGGAACATGCCATGCCTACCAAAACTCCCAGAACGGGACTTCCACACCACACAGGACGGAATCCACTGGACAGGTAAGACGGCCGACAAGATGTTAAAACACTGGCTACACAATTTAAACTGAACACCCCCACAAGCCCAAATGGGGAGAGGGATAAGAATATCATTCTACTAGCTCAGAACTTCACACCCACACAATATCAGATTAGTCTACTAGAAAAGGGCTTATCATTGGTTCCCACGGTAAATGTTCGTAAAAAACAAAAGGAAATTCTGAGAGGAGAAATCCAAGAATTCCACCGAAAGCTTAAATTAGCAGCCTTCTTCAACAGATCAGAAGTTTCAGAACAAAAACATTTCATACCAAAATCAGATTGGGAACCAAGAAACAACCAAATCCCTAACATAATAACACAAGTAATTAAGGATAACCAAAGCCTAATCAACATGCTAAACCCACAGTCTCACAGAGACAAAGATAACCTTAGCAGAGGAGAATGTGAAGCTCTTTTTCAACTAGCTAACAACAAACAGATCGTTATTAAACCAGCAAACAAGGGTAGTGCAATAGTTATCTTAGACAGAACGCAGTACATACATGAAGCATACAGAAAACTCAACAACACCACACACTACAAGAAATTAACAAAACCGATATACCCAGACACAGCCCAGAAAATAGAAGATATCATACAAACACTACTAGAAAATAAATATATTAGCAAAAAACAAAGCCGCTACCTAATGGGAGAAGAAGAAGCCAGACCCCGTAGATTTTACCTGCTACCTAAAATCCACAAACCACCATTATCGTGGACTATACCATATGAAGTCCCAGCAGGAAGACCAATTGTCTCAGATTGCAACAGTGAATCCTACAGGATCGCTGAATACATTTACCACTTCCTCACTCCACTATCCACAAAACATAATGGCTACATTAAAGACACATATGACTTTGTAAACAAAATAAAACAGATTAGAATAACGCAGGAAACAATCCTATTCACCATTGACATAGACAGCCTCTACACAAACATAAACACAGTCGCAGGGTTAACAGCAGTAAAGCGCTGGATGGAAAAATACCCGGACGACAAACGCCCAGACACAGAATTAGTACAACTCCTAGAAATTAGCCTCACTAGAAACGACTTTGAATTCAACAAGGAATTCTACTTACAGATTAGTGGTACAGCCATGGGCAAAAAATTTGCACCTGCCTATGCTAACATCTACATGGCACATTGGGAGGAGACAGCTTTTGAAAAATGCGCCAAACTACCCACCAATTATTTTAGATACTTGGATGACATTTGGGGAACATGGACACATAGCATAGAGGACTTCAACCAATTCATACAAACCCTCAACACACACCATAGTACAATTACAGTCAAACATTCCACAAATTAACACCAGATAGATTTTCTAGACACAACCACTTACAAAGGACCCTCATTCACCCAAACACAAACTTTAGACACTAAAGCCTTCTTTAAAGACACAGACACGCATGCGCTCTTACACAAAAACAGCCTACATCCAAAACACACCTACAGGGGATTAATCAAATCACAGTTGCTCAGATTCCTCAGAATCTGCTCACAAAATACAGACTTTGAAAAGGCTACCCAAACCCTTTTCAAGGCACTGAGAGGATACTCTAGATCTTTCTTCAGGCAAGTCTGTAAAACATTTTTAACCACAGGACAACTGGACACACAGAAAATCATCCCCCTAATAAGCACCTACTCAGCATTTAGCCAAACTGCTAATGGAAAAAATAAACAAAATATAACCCAGACACTACAGAACACAGGCATAATCCAAGATTACAAAATCATCTCAACCTTTAAAAGAAACAAAAACCTCAAAGATTACTTGGTAAAAAGTAAAATACCAGAAATCAACATAACACGAACACAGGGCCCCACATTCTACAAACAAGCCACCAAAGTTGGGAACACCGCTACCAACACAAACTACCTAATTAAACAAACACTCACACCTAATACGGAAAACTGTATATATGTCAAAAAGTGTAAACACTGTGACATTAAATATATAGGAGAGACAGGAAATTCAATCAGATGTAGATTAGCACAACACATTTATAACATCAGAAACAGCAGGGAAACAGACACACACTTAGTAGCCCACTTCCTACACCATGGACTACAGGCACTAGAAATATGGGGCCAACAAACAAACAGCAATTGGACGCAAGAAGAAAGACGCAAGGCAGCAAAAACACTGGATAATAAAACTCAACACTCTCTTTCCAAATGGACTAAACAAACGCATTTAAAACAAGAAAAGCTCCAGTATCCTGAATGGCCTAAACCTCAGATTTAGGGGAACTTGGGAAAGAAAGATTGCTTCCTAACCCTAATCCTAACCGTAATCCTAACCCTAACCCTAACCCTAACCCTAACTCTAACCCTAACCCTAACCCTAACCCTAACCCTAACCCTAACCCTAAACCTAATTTTTTTTTTTTTTTTTTTTTTTTTAGATTATTATTTTTTAGACCCGGTTAATGGGGAGCAAAACCACCTGCAAAAAGTGAAAAGACCTCAAACGTCTGCGTTTGCACAGTGTACCATGACTGAAATATATATATATATATATATATATATATATATATATATATATATATATATATATATATATATATATATATATATATATATATATATATATATATATATATATATATATATATATATATATATATATATATATATATATATATATATATAAATATATATATATATATATATATATATATATATATATATATATATATATTTTTTTTTTTTTACCATTACAGACCCCGAAGCTCTGAATCCGCGAACGTCGAACCGCGAAGTAGCGAGGTCCCACTGTATTTCTGTTGTCAGAATTTTGTGGTATTCCCATTATAGTATTTTTATAGTATTCTTCTATTTTTAGTTTAGCAGTATTTTTGTAGTATTTGTGCAGTTGTAGTTTGGCAGTATTTCTGTAGTAGTATTTTTGAACAATTTCTGTAAAAATATTTATGTAGTAGTATTTTTGTAATAAAGTATTTTTGTAATATAGTCGATTGTTCTCAGCTCAGGGATGCTGCTGGAAATGTGAATTTCCCTTCGGGGATGAACAAAGTATCTATCTATCTATCTATCTATCTATCTATCTATCTATCTATCTATCTATCTATCTACTGTGGTATTTTTGTGTTATTTTAGTAGAGGTATTTTGGGAGTGTCTCCAAAAGTAATGTTTTTGTAGTATGTTTCTAGTGTTTTATAGTATTTCTTGAATATTTTTGTTATGTTTCTAGTGTAATATTTCTGTAGTAGTAATTTTGTATTACATATTACTTTGTTGGTAAATGAAGTATTTTTGTATAATTTATTTTAGAACTTCTTAAATGTGTTTGTAGTATTTCTTTTTTAATATTTTTGTATTATAGTATAACTGCAGTAGTATTTTTCTTTGCATTCCTATCCTTTGTTTTTCTCAGAATGAGAGCAAAACAATATGTGAGTTTTTAGGCAACAAATGTAATATTTAGTGTTGTAGTCATTTTGTTGTATTTTGGTGATGGTATTGTTGTTGTAAAAACACAAAGGGACAATAGGGACAAAGTTGGCACCTACTTTTTTATTAGTATTACTTTATTTACTATTACTTATATGGTCATAGTTTACCCGCTCCTGGTCTGATGCATAGGATTCAGCCGTAATCCCAACTCGATTTCTGTTACATCGATTTTTCTCAATTGTGATATATTTCAACTAAATATTAAATGCTTAAATATGGTGCACCTTAGCCCTTACTGTAGTCTTCATTCCGTGCGCCTTAGAGTCCCATGCGCCTTGTAGATGTAAAAAGTACACAAAAGACTCATTTCTGAGGATGCGCCTTATAGTGCAGAAAATATGGTAAGTTTTTACTTAACTATTGACACTGACATGTCCCGCTGACCCCGCAACTCTTTGATGTTTTGTGGGGTCAACAACATCCTCCTCAACTGGCTACATGATGGCGGCCTTGAGGCAACAGCAAACATCGATCTGCCGCACAGATGGAGACGACATATTTGTGTACTTTTGATTCCCGGCGCCGTCGCGTCAGTGGGGAGTCACGCACTAATGGAAACTCAAAACATAAAAAAACTGGTAATGAAAAACTTGTTTCATTTGGCAATCAATCGTTGTGTATCAACGGTTGTGATATAAGAAAATGGCAATTCCAAAACAGTCCTGTAGAGGCTAAAAACCCGCATTACGTTTTGGGTGCCAGCAGGCGTTATCTGTCGCCCGATTACAAGCAGACTTTTAGCGAAATGGGCATTGTTTTGTGGAGATTAGTTGAACAAAAATAATATTTGACAACTAGATGTTACTGTGTTTGGTCGTGAAACCGATAGTCAGTGCTACCGAGGACAAGGAAGGATACAAAGTACTGAGGGTAAAAGTGACCAAACTGCACCATTTTCCTTCTCATTTTTTGCTCAGCCTCTTTGAAGTTTTTGGGTATCTGTGCCAGCAAGGTGGCGGATAATTATGTCAGCTCCCTCTCTGTGAGGCTCAGGTTACATATATTAAATTCACATTTCTTCAACTACCCCAAGTATTTAAAAAAATGCATGGTTATTTAATGACGATTCATTTATGTTCGCTTATCATTGAAATCAGTATTTTTTTTTCTTAAAGCCCTAATGTGTAATATTTGACCACTAGATGGCACTTTGTTGTCTCGTACGGGCGAGGGCCAGTGATACTCAGTGTGGCAGGAGAATGCCGGACAAACATGGCGCCGACCAAAGTGGTAATAAAAATATCTTGACCTGTGATTTTTCATTAAAGCTAAAATTGTTATGATAGTTCATATATTTCTGCCTGGTAATCAAATCAATGCTTTTTTATGGGTAATGTATGAAAGGGTTTTTTGCACCACTAAATATTACACACTTTCCATTTATGAATAGGTGTGTTTTCATCTCTAGGAGGCGCTAAATAATAGTAATATGTCCCTTTAGAATTGAGGCATCATTGGGCTGATTTATATTGATTTGTAAACCAAAAAGTCAATATTCTGCATTAAAAACAATTATAACTTCAGACAAACTAGCTCAATGCTGACAATTATATGCATTTATACTGTAATTATACTTCATAAATTAGCATTTTAAGTTTATTGGCCAAATCCAAATTGTCTCTAGGTGTGAATGAGTGAGTGAGTTGTCTGTCCCTGTGTCCCCTGCAACTGACTAGCAACCAGTTCAGGGTGTCCCCTGACCTTGCCCAAAGATAGCTGTATGGGTTCCAGCACCCCCGCGACCCTACTGAGGATAAGCGGTGCTGATAATGGATGGATGGATGTTCCGACACAGGTACAGTATATGTAAAACATGAACAAATCCAGTTTTTATTCTGTTGAAAGAGTAGCTAGTATCAAGGAACCAAGGGTGTGATATGATTTGAAACAACTCACAGACCAGTAAATCTGAGTCTAATGTTTTTGTAAGAGGGTACATTTGACTGAGTGCTATGTTTTCACATAAAGTACAGGTAACATAAGTTTTTGCTAGTTGTTTTTATTTATTATTTTAATTTGAAAAAATGCATTTAATTAACTTTTGCTAAAATGTGAAAAATGAGGGAAACTTATTATGTTAAATCTTACTTGTTTTTTCATTATGTTTTTAACCGATTTTTCAACAATACAGATAAAAAATTTTAAGATAGGCAAAAACATCTGATAGGGTAGACGCAAAATAAATTTCTTTTACAGTATCCGGTGATACATGTTCTGTAAAATAGGAAAAAGTAGAACTTAAAGTTTCATATTTTAGAATGTTTTATTTATTTTTTTTAATAGAAAAAGAAAAATATGAGCCAAATTAATTATGTTACACCTTACTCATGTTTTAATATTTTCAACCCATTTTTCCTCATTATAGTTAAATACTTTTAAAATAGGCCAAACATCTAATAGGATACATTTCTCTTAAATTACTTTTTTTTTTTTTTCAAAAATTGGAAAAAGTACAACTCAACTTTGTTTTTCCTGGTATTATATTTTAATATTTACAGCTTCTTTTTTTCTACAAAAACAGAAATATGGGAAGAATGTGGTGCCCTTGTATAAGACATCCTAAGTATTTGTTCTTATTTTATTAAATGCTTACTATTTTTTGGTCTTATTGTCCTGTCGGATTTCTTTTTTCATTTAATTTCAGTTTGTTGTTCAATAATAGGAATCATATACTGTATATCACGTCAAGCCTTGGTTGAAACTGTAATTTATTGTCTTTTTATCATTGTACTCACGTTGATGTCCATTCCGTTTGTGAGTATACAGTATATGTATCCTGCATCATTTTGCTTTCTTCTTTTAATCTAGTTTGAGCAGTCGATATACGATTTTGCGGCAAAAATGGGTGGCAGAGCTTGCCTTGTACCTTTGATTACTTAGATGAATGAAAACTCTGTGAAACAAACCTAAAAAGGGATCAGACCACCAAAGTATGACTTAAATGAAAGTCAAAACGGAAAGGTTGAACATCTCACACTATACTAATGTTTCATCGTTCTATTCACTGTGCGCAAGTCCCAGTGAAGGGGACTTGACCTTAACGAATGTAGTGACCATGTTTCAACAGTATGAGATCACTCTTGTACTCACACCAACATTTGAGACAGGCCAGAAATTCTCCCAAATGTAACTTTGACTTAATTGAAAATACCTCAAACGTCTGCGTTTGCACAGTGTACCATGACTGAAGACAGAGTTTGTACACCTTTTATATGGCCAAAATCAAGCACTTTTTATGAACTTTCAAAGCCATTTTTTTTCAATTTCTCCAGTGCCGTCAAAAGAAGACTATGCATTTTGCAGATCCACAAATATATCTGTGAGTATTTTTTTAATCTTACACGTGCATTTTTCAAGACATACTAATTCAGATCTTAGGTAAATAGCGATTATATTTGTGGAACTAAACAATACGGATGCAAATATTTTTACAACAAATCAGCGAGAAGTTCTTCCCATTACATCTTACCACTGGGAAACACTTTCATCATTTTTGTCATGGCCCATAGCAAATTGATCCGTAATACATAATACCCTGTTTCAGTGTAACATGTGCCTGTCCTCTTCGGCGCAACTTGTATGGGGGGATAATGTTTCATAGGACAACGTCATACAAACTTATGACGGATGCTGTTAATCACAATAAGAGAAGAAAGCAAAGCCACCAGAGAGCAGTGTCGGCGTCATTTTTAAGCAGACTTGTGAAACATGGCAACAATTTTAAATATTTACACGCAACAAAATCTAATGACTTTTTAATCCTTGAATTCAAGCATTTTCAAAGATTACAAGAACCCGCACAAACCCTATGGAGAATTCTGGAGAATTGAAAAAAATATATATGTTCTGAACGGCATTGTATACAGACGGGAAGGGGTCAATCAGTCAGACAAATACAGACCGACCTTGTCTGATGGTTTTCTCGAGGTAAAACAAATGTGATAGGCGACCCAAGGAGACTCAATCATTTCATTCAAAACCAAACAGATGAGTTTTCCTGACGACGTGAGAATCGTAAAAAAAAGGTTGCTCAATCTTTCTTGGATATAACTTCAAAGACTAATGCCAGGGCTGAAATTTTAAAAGAATAGCTTGACAAGGCTGAAAAAACGGTAAGCACAATTTGTGCAGACTGGAAGTGCACACAGCCTTGGAACTGGGTCCAACACTCCCTTTTCACTCTTTTTACTCCCCAGCTGTCCCAAAGTGCTGTCAGAGACCAGGTGCGTGCTCTGTTGCGATGAAGGGGGGCACTCCGGTGAGGTCACGGCCAGATGGAGAGAGTCATCCAAGAAGGGAATGACTTCCCGGGCCAGAATAAGATTACCGCCACGGATGATTATCTCGCTTCTGATTGGCTGTCAGAAGGAAAGTAAACAAATCTAACGTCTGGAGCCAGTGTGCCGGCTGTTGTATATTTAGCCCAGTCCAGCTGACATCTACAGTTAACCTCACAGCAGTGCAAGGTATTCTTTTGTTTATTTTCGATGTTATTCAACAAAATAAATAGAATACTGTATTTCCCCCACTATAAATCACACTGGATTGTAAATGCACCTCCAAAAAATAGTCTTTTGTCATATATTTTTTTCACATATAAGGTGTACTGGACTATAAGGCATATGAAATTGCGAATAAAGTAAGAACTTCCCTGGGTGCATATGTGTCCCTAACCCAAATTACAAAATATTGTGGACGATAGGAATCTAAGTAGTGGCGGTGAGAACACCGACAAATTATCACTCCTCTAAGAGTGATACAGATGACATACAAAAAGACGTCTTAACTCATCACACTATTTTTACTCACTGATTTGCATAGTGCATTCTGATGGGTTAAAAAGTTTCTCCACTTCTTCACCTGTGGGTCAATGACCTCTCAGTTTAATATGTATGCGTAGGTAAAACATCTTCTAAGGATTTTGTTGAAAGACTTTCTGCTTTCTCTATTCTCTAACATTCATTGCTTACGAAGTGGAGGGACTGTTTAACCTATCAGAATGCACAATGCAAATCAGTCTTCCTGGCACCGGAAGTAAAAGTAGTGTGATAATGAGCTAAAGTCTAATGCCTTGTTTTATGCCATTCGTACCACTGGTGGTCTGGTTGTATTATCATAGCACTGTCACTGGCATTACTCGGGGTCGATTCCTGTTCTATATAATGTTTAGCAATTTTTGTCAGCGATGTTTATCAAACGGATCAATCATTGCATACTGCTCAAATGGGGCGTTATCCTACACACCAATAATAACTGTCTGCATATCCAATCTTGCCTGCCGCAGTCTGCAACATATGATGCACACTCGGTTATAAGGCGCACTTTCAAATTTCTGGCCAAATTTGGGATTCTAGGTGCACCTTATAGTCCAGAAAAGACAGCAAATGCAAAGAACACAACTTTAACTGTTCAACATGTGGAAAACTACAGAGAAAAATATAGCAAGAATCAAAGAAAACAATTGCTAGACGTGTATGTTAAAAATAGCGGGCTACTGTGTGACCACACAAACTCACAATACCATACACACTGACAGCTGTGGCACAATCCAGCTGCATTTTGCAAGAGCAAACACCTGGCAGTGCTGGCGACCACCTGGCAGATGCACGTGCACGCAAACACGCTTTGCAGCTGTTGCAAATTTAGGCACGGATCAAAGACTATGTATTTTACGTGAGGCGGCGTGCGCATGGTGGAAACTTTGCAAATGGGAGAGTGTTATTGCGAGAGGGCAGCTGGGGGTGTGATGAGCGGAGGTCTGCAGTTCCTTTTGCACTCTGTCCTATATAATTAAGCCAGAGAAACACAGTTTGCAGTTGTAAAACACAGACTTTACATTTTTAGTGTAGATCTGCAATTGCATTGAGTTAAAGCGAGGGTCAGTAACCCAAAATGTGGAAAAACCCATAACATACCAAAAACAACAAATATGTCTGAAGGAGCAAAAACTTCAAAGCCTGATCCAAAATATAAGGGGACTCATCCATAAAGTTTAATATTTAAATATTTGTTCCAAATATTATTAAAGCTATGGAAAACGTTGAGTCTGTTTTTTTATGTTTGTCATGCAACAGAAAGATACCATCCATCCATCCATTTTCTGCACCGCTTTATCCTCAGTAGGGTCGCGGGGGTGCTGGAGCCCATCCCAGCTATCTTCAGGCAGTGGGCAGAGGACACCCTGAACTGGTTGCCAGCCAGTCGCAGGGCACAAAGGAACAGACAATTCGCTCGCTCATTCACACCTAGGGACAATTTGGACCGGCCAATTCAACTGAAATGCATGTCTTTGGAATGTGGGAGGAAACCGGAATGCCCGGAGGAAACCCACGCAAGCACGGGGAGAACATGCAAACTCCACACAGGAGGTTCAATCTCATGACCTCAGAACTGTGCCGCACACGCGCTAACCACTGCGCCGCCGTGCTGCCCAGAAAAGTACCATATCATAAAATATGATACATACATACGGTACATACGGTACATACGGTACATACATACATACATACATACATACATACATACATACATACATACATACATACATACATACATACATGCATACATACAGTAAAAAAAGGTAAAGTAAAGTAAAAGTACTGTATTTTACTGACTAAAAGGCGCACCAAAACACTAAATTGGCTAGAAATATAAACATGCGCTTTATAATCCAGTGTGCCTTATGTTTGGAAAAAAAATGGAAATGCAAATGCAAGCTCGGCACCACAAATGTAATTAATCAGTCAATATTGATCACTGACCACAATTGCATGACAGCAGTGGCAACGGGAATTGAACCCAGGTAGCGGCAGTAAGAGCAGCAAATCCTAACCACCAGGTCACTGAAGAAAAGACTATGGGTCTTATCCCATAATCACACTAGTTTACCAGATACAATATTAGACAAATGAGAAGACAGAAAGTATCTATTTTTTTACTTTATCTTAGCATAAACCAAGAATTGTAAGTGACAAACGTTGTGTTCATGTATTCATTTATATAATTCAGGACGAATGAATAACTTCCCACAATGCCTTTATCTTCATTCTGTTCAGAATTTCCTGCGCTCCATAAAGACCTTGCGAGTCGGCGATACAATACTGTATTTGGTCCCCAACATTATCTGTACCACGAACCGGTTTAACGTCTGATCATATTCTCACGCACCGGCCTTGTAACATACATTTTTGCAAGGATAGTAATCAAGGATATAATTCAACTGAACAATGCAAAAATATGGTACTTATTTACTATTTAGTGCAACCCTAACCCTAACTAAGGTTTGAAATACATGCGCCCTATAGTACGGGGCACTTTACATATAAAACATATAACAAAAGACTAATTTTTGGTGTTGTGCCTTATAATCCAGTGCATATTATAGTGCAAAAAATAAGGTACTAAAATCAGCAGAATATTCTGCTTTCTTTTTTTTTTATTTCACGAAGCACCATGAGAACGTGAATTGCACGATATATGCTTCACTACTATTTTCCATATCCAAATGGAACGACATCCTGGTCCTCATGCTCTGACGTCAAGGAACAAGAACACCGGTTCATCATCCATTGTCTCCCTGTGACTTTCATGGACAAGCTCAGAGCAGCAACGTCACATGTGAATTCTGTACTCAGTCTTTGCTCTCAATGGCATTCCTTTGGTAGGCAACAGGAAGTAAAGAAATATCTGAGCTCGACTTCCTTGATTCAATCTCAATGAGCACGCTCGAGTAATTGATCTGACTTGCTAATTTATTTTAAAGGGAAACTGTGTATTATTTGTCTACTAGATGTTGTGTATTGTGTAGCGCAACCGAAAACGACTGCCACTAAGCACAGGGAAGAATACAAACTACATTTAGTCTTTTAGTGGCTAAACCTGGGATGGACAACCCAAAATGTTGAAAGAGCCATATTGGACCCAAGAAAAAAAATATCCAGAACTGCAAAAAATGAAAAGTCCTATATAAGCCTTTATAATGAATGCAACACATGCTGTATGTATCTATCTATATGAGCTATATTAGCCTGTGAGAATGATGCACCAAATTACTACTCTGTTAAAGTATATTGCCTAAAGTTTGACTTAATTAAATTAATAATTGACAGTATGTTTCATTGCTTTAATGAAATTAAACAAATGCAATCAAGAAATTCATTTTGAAAGTCATTTCTATTTTGATGATTAAAAATATAAGAAAAAAATGGAATGCAGATGTTTTTATGTAAACAAGATGACAGAAAAATAGCAGCTTGAGACGTTGTACCTCTAAAAGGGGTGGAGCTTAGACCACACTGCTCTTTGAACACGGGACAGTGGAGAGAGAAGAACGGAAGCGGAGGAAATCAGCCTCGGTTATAAAGGTTGGAGCTACAGTATGTCACAAAAGTGAGTACACGCCTCACATTTCTGCAGAGATTTCATTATAATATTTAATAGAACATCAATGAAGAAACATCGCTATGACACAATGAAAATAAGTATGTAAACAAAGGCCATGTCTGACTGGAAATATATCCTCTGGTCTGATGAGACAAGGTTTTTTTTGGGCCCGATTGTGTGAAGAATGTGTGGCATAATTTAGGTGAGGAGTAAAAGATATTTGTGTAGTGCCTAAAGTCAAGCATGGTGTTAGGAATCCCATGCTTTGGGGCTGCATCAGTGCTACTAGAATTGGGAAGTTAGATTCATTAAGGAAGACACAAACTCAAGGATGTACTGTGAAATACTGGAGCAGAGATGGATCCCCTCCTTCCAAACACTTGGTCAGAGGGCAATGTCCCATCCTGACAATGACCCCTAATACACTTCTAAGATGACCAAGGAATTTCTAAAGGAGCTAAGGGTAAAGAGGTTGGACTGGCTGTGCATGTTTCCAGGACTAAACCTAAAAGAACATATTTGCGGCATCCTTAAGCGGAAAGTGGAGAAGCACAAGATCTTGAATATCCCCCAGCTCAATCAGAGTATTTCATTGGCAAAAAGACTCTTGTGGAATCAGTGGACAGGAGGATTAAGGTGGTTCTGCAAAATCATGGTGACCACACAAAATACTGAACTTCAGGAACTTAACTAAAGGGTGTACTTTTTGTTACCAGGGGTTTAGCTACTAATGGCTATATTTTGAGTCTTTTGAGGTGAGAAAAAAAACTTACACTGCTATATACGCTTTACACAGACTACCTTTCATTTTATCACAGCGATGTTTCTTTAGTGTTGTTCAATTAAACATTATGGTCAAATCCCTGCAGAAATCTGAGGTGTGTACGTACTTTTTTGAAATAATAAGTTCTCCAGGCAGGATTTTAAGCCTGAGGGCCATTACTCAGAAGTCAGAATAAATGAGCGACAACCATTCCGTGTTTTCACAACCCGATATCAGTGAGAGAGCAAAAGTAAAAATATATTTCCCTTCCCCATTCTTTCCAATTTGTAACCATTTTTGGAAAAGTGCCAGAGAGCCACTCTGCAGCACTAATGCGCCGCATACAGCTCCTAAGCTGTTCGTTGCAGACCCCTGAACGTATATGTACCATTTTCTTCACATTTTGTTGCTAACCTTTCAAAAGGTTTTTGTTTTTTAAGGGTACCTGTAGTAGCAGGATGACGGACAACAAAATCAGCTCACTCTGAGTGAGGCTCACGTATGTAAAATTAAACAAATACAAATCTCCACGAGTATTATTTTAAAAAGTCATATTTATAGGATACTTTTTGTATTTTTGCTTATTATTCAAATCAACATGGTCTTCTTTTAATGAATTACGTATTTTTACCATGATGCGGTGCTAAATAATATAGCATCTCTCTTTGAGATGAAATGAGAAATTCCACTTCCAATTTGATTTGCTTTTCTGTTGTAATTAGTCAAAAAAATGGAAAAGCACCATAAGAACATGCCGGGCATTTTATTGTCTATAGGGAGCATGCAAACTAAAAAATGTGGATTTAAAAAAAAAGAGATTTTGCCTTGACAGAGTCTGTTTTTACTCTAAAGAAAGCAAGACAATCTTCTCCATGTGCAACACTGGTCATGTGCTTCAGACCAAATCTAAAAATAGCAAATATGTTGTCATGTTACCATTTGCACTGAAACAACATTTTCAGACGTTGTCTGAGTACATGTACTTAAATTGGAGCACTTCCCAATACAAAGTATAAAAACCAATGATACCTTTTAGTCTGCAAGGACAAATATTCCAAGCACCAGTCTGCAAATACAAAATGCTAATTATTTGATAGCGTTATTTCTTATATTTTATATTCTTTATGTGTTTTTCCATTAAAATGAAAAAGATCACAGCTAAAATAAGGTAAATTGTTTAATGTGGCAAACGGGAGACCTCTTTGCTCCTTTTAGGTATTGTTTTTCTAATCTCATATTAAAATACAAAAAAGTAATGACTACCATAAGCCTTCTGTTTTTCGAATCTTTTTTTTGTTTTGTTTTAAAATATGTATTTTTAAAAGGGCAACACGGCGGTGCAGTGTTTAGCGCTTGTTCTGAGGTCGTGAGATCAAACCTTCCTGTGTGGAGTTTGCATGTTCTCACTGAGCTTACGTGGGTTTCCTCCAGGGACTCTGGTTTCCTCCCACTTTTCCAAAAACATGCACGTCAGGTTAATTGGTCCTTCCAAATTGTCCCTAGGTGTGAATGAGCGAGTTGTCTGTCTTTATATGCCCTGTGATATGCTGGCAACCAGTTCAGGGTGTCCCCTGCCCACTGCCTGAAGATAGCTGGGATGGGCTCCAGCACCCCCACGACCTTAAGCGGTGCAGATAATGGATGGAAGGATGGATATTTTTAAATCTTTAAAATGGGCAAAATTATGTGGAAGATAATTTTAAACTCATTTTAACATTTAAAAGATATTATAAGCACACGTTTCTGCCATTTGTCAGAGTAATCAATATTGCTCATTTTATTTTTCTATTTTTAAAATATATTTTTGTTGAGAAAAATAATACTGTATCATCAATAAATAAATAAACTAATTGATGAGCACAATTTTGCCATGAAACTGTTTTTAAGATATCTTTTTTAAAGCAGGGCAGATAAATACAAACAGAAGAAAACAAAAGGAAAACAAAAAACAAAAGGTAAAATGTAATGAAATATATAACATTTAGTTAATCGAATAGAAGAGAATCAATCAAATTCAAGGATGTCTGACGTATTACTCCATAGCGTTCACAGCAAAAGCTGTACTCTATTCAACAGTTGGCCTTTTGTGTCTGTACTATAATTATAAATTATGAAATTCTGTTATTAAAAAAAAACACTTATAATTGGTTTCTCTCCAAAATCCTGTTTCAATCCCTATAATCCTCTCTCACAGCCTTCCGCGTCTCTGTGCACTTTTACTTTGAATTGTTCACGCAAGCTAATTTGTTTATATCCCATTTCAGCTTTGCTTCCTGATCCCATGTGTAATTTTGACCACCCCCTCATTTCGCCGCTACGCCGTAAGTCCCACTTGGCAGTCCTGGGAGGAGGCTGGCATGTTTTTCCTGTGACCCAAAATACTCTTTAGCCAGGATATCAATACCTGCAGGAAAAACATATTCAAGTCTGAAAAACACACACACATAATACGATAGAGCCGCCCATTGATTTTACACGACAACCTGCAGATCGTCTCTGATGGATAATCGCAAAATGTTTTTCCTAGCTCAGACTAAGCATTGTAAGTGACAAACGTTAAATCCTTGCAGCCATGCATATATTTGTATCTTTCAGGACGACAAATTACTTCCCACAATGCCTTTCTCTTCATTCAGTTCAGAGTCTCCTGCGCTCCGTAAAAAAATTGCGAGTCGGTGAAAAAATAGTGTATTTCAGTGGTCGCCAACTTTCTCAGTATCACAAACTGGTTTAATGTCAGACAATATCCTCGCAGCCCGGCCCAATAATAATAATGACAATGTAGCAGACTAAAAATAGTGTGTCATCTATCAATATGCCTAATAGTGGATCAAATCAGCGCTCTCAAATTTTGAAATATTTTTATTATTTAACTGAAAATCTTGTGAAAAATACAACATGAAAGTAATATCAAATGTTTGATAAAGTATTTGAATTTTAATGACCGTTTTTACTAAGCAAAATATGTCCAATTGAATTAAAAACGGATCAAATATAAAATAATCCTATTTATGAACAAAATTTAAAAAATATATTTTCCTAACTTTGGGATTTTTTTTTACTTTGTTTTAGTAGAACAACAAGTTAAAAAACTAAAAATGTAAAACCAAATTGCACAGTTTACTTCCTTGTAGTAGTATTTTAATTTGTCTAGAAAACAAGGTAAAACAGCAGTCAGATATATTAATCGAAAATTCAGTTAATCAAAAAGATCCTTTTTCTCATTTAAAATGCTATTGACTCTTTCATTTGTTTGTAAACATTATGACTAGAGGTAAGATATTGGGTTAGGGCCCAAATCCAACCCGAACCCGACCCAAAATTCAGGTTTAAAATGTTAGACATGAAGTCGGGCTGGCAGGGCTTCACTCTCACCGTTCTTTGTTTTTTTTTTGTTTTTGTTTTTTTTTTAGCTTCGCGGAGGATCTGCACAGCATGCGCTTACTTTTACTTAAGTAATTAAAAAATCGTTTACCAAACTATCAGTTTAACCCCAAATCACTAAATACAAATAAATTTGTATCCTCTGTGTCTTGGTAAAAGATGCGCTGCTTCCTCGTACCACTTAGCTCACATCAGTCGCCATTTCCTCTTCTTGCCAATAGCTTACAAGCTTTAAACATTCTTTCTGCTTTTCGGCCAAATATTTCACTAGTTGCAGCTTGTAATCTGCAGAATATTACATTCTTTTCGGTGCCAGTTCGTTCAGTTTCACTTTCGATCGCTGCACGTCGCCAAAATGCGCACTTCTGTGCCGAACCGCTCATGTGCACACTTGATTTGAGAGACTCAGCGCCAAGTAAACCCCAAGATGCATAGTTCAGCCGAAACGCACAGTTTGGCACTGAAGTACGCATGGCCGAAGTAAAGGTTTGTGTTTTTTTCGGCCTTTGTTATCAAATCAAGTTATTTCGGCGGGTTTGGGCAGGTTCAGCTTCATATACCCGCAACTTGGGTCGGGTCGGGCTGAATTTCTTAGGCCCGATTTTACCTCTATTTGTGACATATCCGGCGAGTAAGCTTAGCCTGGAAGCAAGGGTGAGATGGCTCTAAGAATACATCTTAATAACTTCAAAACCAAAAATGGAGGCAAAACAACAAGCGCGCGGTTCAGAAGACAGAGGAAAAGAAGGCTGTCATTGCAGCAGCTAGTTGTCCTCATGTTGTGTGTTTGTGTGGCGGAATCAGAGAAAAACGTTAGTGAACGTAAATTTAAGTTTTACAGGATCCCATCGGACACTCCTGATCCAAAAAAAAGAAGAGAGTTGTGGTGAAATGCATAAAAGCGAAAAGATTGGAACGAGGCACTCATCAATGCTTGGGTTTGCAGAACACACTTTATATCAGGTAGGGGAAATTAAATATTTTTGACCGTTGCTATCGAGTCCATATTACTTATATCAGCAAATTATCTTGTCATTTTCTTTGTGTTAGCCAACTGTTAGCATGTAGCCTAAATGCCATTTGAATATGTTTCTCCTAAAAGAACAATAAAGGGAAAGGTAAAAGCAAATGGAAAATATGCAAACCCCACACAGGAAGCCTGGTAGTTATAATTGAATCCAGGACCTCTGAAGGGTGAGATAGACATGGTAGCATGTCAGCCGCGCAACTAGTAAATTAATGCCAACAAATCTGCATTTTGTCTTAATTTTATTTTTGACCGAAATCTTAAAAGGTTGTTTAAAGCCTAATGCCAGTACGGGTAATTTGTATTTGAAATACATTTCTTACATCTGCATGAATTTGTATAAAACTGGAAGCTCTTTAATAGCTTTGTTACATTTCACAGGGATCAGAATGGAGATTTTCATTTTCAGCTGAAATAGCCAGGGTCCAGGAATAAAGCAGGGCGGAAAATTCTGATCCCTGATTTCAAAAAAGACGCTCGGTTTCAAAGCTTGTCGACCCCCACAGAAGTGTAAATGCGGATTTCAGCATATTTATACGTTTTTTTTTTCTTCAAAGGACATTGTGTATTGTTTAGAATTTCTATTGCTCGAAACCTTTTTTATTAAAAAAAAAAACAATATTGATTTGTATAATATGCTAAAACATGGCAAATAGTCAAACGATTACAAGCACTTCACCAAAATTCGAGGACTTTTCAATCCTTGAAAACAAAATGTAAGCATTTTCAAGGATTTCAAGAACATGTATGAACCCTGGTTTATTATCAAACTACTGATAAGAGCTTAGCGCCGGACCCAAACCCTGCCCAAATTTTGGGCTCAGTTCAGTCATAGGATGTCAATCATAATGTCGGGCCGGACACCTTTCTCTCGCTATTTTTTTTTCATAATTATTCACTCGTCATGTGTTCTATGTTTCTTCTTCTTTGTGGAGGATTTACACAGTATGCACACTCCCCTGACAACATCGGAAGGGGGATTTTTTGCCGTCTCCCACAAGCCGTCCATTGTTAAGGAAAGTTTTAGAGGTAGTCCGGGTAGCGTGCATGCTGCGCACATCCGCGCCAAGCTGTTCCTTGACGGAGACGGCTTCGGCTACGGGCCTTTCGTTGTCGGTGTTGGCCAAAACCAGCTTCCCTCCCCACAAATCAAATGTCAAAGATCGGGCTGGTTCGGACTATTATACCCTCGGGCCGGGTCGGGTCGGGCTAAATTTTTATAGGCCTGAACTTACATCTTTATCAAACCAAGAGAACAGAGCACCTGTTCCCTAAAGCAGACAGTGTTGCCAAATGCAGGTTATTAGCTCACACGCTACAAAATGAGGCATGCCACTCGCAACCAGCTCAGGGCAAAACTATCACCTGAAACCACATCTACTACAATGCAACACCTCCGTCTCAGCCGGTCACAAACTTAGACACTAAATCGGGACTTGCAAAGAAGGCGTGATCCGAAAGGCCGGATCGAGAAAGCAGTGGACAGCTCCCGACAGCTGGCGAGAGCGTGCTCCCATTTTGAGATTGCCGAGTGCGAATGGCATCCGCAGATGTTTGTCTGGTGTCTTGCAGGGGCTGAACACACGTTAACTGTTGGTATGACAGAGCGCTCTACCAGGCCAACTGGCCCACTGAAAGGTCCTCAGCGCCACATTAAAACATCACAAGCCCTTTAATTCTCCACCCTCAGCCTTAAACAGCAGGGAAGGAATTTTGCTGACAGGAGAACGACATTAAAACATGGTCAATGTGAGGAACAGAGTGAAAGATTACATGTTTCTTTTTTATGAGAAGTCAATTGTTTATTATTCCCCAATAAAAACAACACAGCCACATTCCATACTTAGTGTTTAGCAAGAAAATTAACTAGAAAGATTCCACAACAACGACTATTAGTAGTAAGGAAAGGTCTACTGTACATTTTGGACTACATAACGCACCTGATTATTATATATTTTTTGTTTTGTTTTGGACAACAGAACATACCTTATTAATAGACAGATGCTCAAATTAAGAACCAAACTCAATTTAGTCTTTGTCCAAGCCGCACCGGATTTTAAGCCACATGCCTAGAAAGCCATAAGAATGAAACAATTCACGTCCATTTCTGTCATTTTAAGCCTGGCACGCAGCTCCCGCAACCGCCTGTGGAATTTGGCATCGGCACCCACACACCTGACGCAGTTTTAAGTATTGCTGTGAGTTGTTTACGTCATGTGTGTTCAGATCATATGACCATTCAAGATGGTGATTCAAAGATGAGCACTTATTTACTACTCCACCAAAAAAAAGCCTGAATGAGTGCTGCGTTGCGTAAAATGTGAGCCCTATATTTCTAGATGACGGCGTTAGGGCGACAATACAGTGGAGAATATTGCCAGATTGCAACGCAGTTGTGTATTCGTGTGCTGTTGTCATTGTTTGTTTCTGCTGTAAAGGACCATTGTGCTTGTTATCATTTCTTGAGGGTTAAAGTAAAACACAGGGAATTGACATTGACACTGATGATAAAGAGAGAAAAGTGTAACATATTTGGTAGATAACCTCCACTAGACCAAACTTAAAAAATGAAAATAATGGAAAGGAGAAAAAGACACACATTCAAAAAGAAAAGACCAACCTGTTCAGGTTCTTGCGATTCCTCTCTTCCTGTATTGTCCTGCTCCAACTCTGCGTTCCTGTCCGTCTGCACCACAGCCTTACAATCCATGCAGGAGCCAACCATTAACTTCCTCCCATCATCCACCAAAAGCGTTCTAGGTCCACGTGGTGCGTACAGAAAAATGGGCAGGCGGGCCACGGTGACCACATGCATCTGCCCTTGCCTATGCTGCTCCCGCCTGCAGAAGAAGCACGCAAACACCTCGCAGGTGTACTGCCGGGCCCAAGGGGAGCTGGATGAGCCTGAGGTGGAGGGAGCGGAAAGCGCGGAAGGGTCTGGGCTTCCTCGCCCGTGTCGAGCCCACTGATCCAGCAGGTCATGGTAGCAAAGCGTGCAGGCCGCCACCAGGCCTGTGGCATCCACAGCCTTGGCCCGAGGAGCGGGCGGGTGCATCGTGAGGAAAGGAAAAAACGGCTCCTTCTCGCTGCAGCGTCCTGGCGGGTTGACTCGAAGTAGGAACTCGCCTCCAGCGAACAACTCCGACCCACATAGGTAGCACACCGACATGGAGCTCTCGGGAGATGCGCCGTTATGGGAATGAGCAGATCCAATTGTTGTAACAGAGTGATACCTCGTTAAGAACGAGCTCACAGAGGTGATGAGATCCTCGCTAAGACAAAGCCGATAAGCGCTCCAGATGTCTTCTAAGATGGTGAAACAATGCGAGCAGCTGTGGATGCGCCCGTTTCTCATTGGGCACGCATTGGGTGGGCAGGGGAGCATGTTAATGAAGGGGAAATACATAGCACCGCGAAATTTGCCAACGCCAGCTTGAGCGTGGACCACATTATTGCCACCACCTTCCTGGCCGCACAGGTAACAAGCTTCAGACGATGACCCGGCAACCGGATCGAGCGGGACCACGTAAAGGCGCTGGAGCACCGGGACATCGGCCTGCTGAAAGTTGTGCCACTGCCGCATAAGGGAGGCGTGGCAGCTGCCGCATACCAGGGTGGCACCTGCGGCAGTGATGGGTAGAGCACCTGGTGGGGGGCTGTGCAGCCATAAAAAGGGAAAGAAAGGTTCCCCTTGTGCAGATTCTTGCTTCTGAACGCTGACTTTATAACTCCCTCCTTGAGCAAGCTCGGCACCGCAGATGAAGCACAAGCAGCCGTCGGCGTTTGACTCAGCGGCATAGTGCAACTGTGTCACCTTTCGGGCCAAAAGGTCACCAGTTGAACTGCCAGGCTTGTTTTTGCGGCCGGATTTGTCTTCGTCACTCGTGATGTCGATCTCATCTTCATCAAAGAAGCTGCTTTTGGGAAAATTGGAATTTGTGGAAGTGGGGTGCAGACCCCCACGGGGTGAGGAGCAGTTGTTGCTGGCTTCACGCTGGAGCAGTCTGACGTTCTCTTCTTCCAGCCACGACCTGTTGCGCATAATCGCCCCGTTGTCCTGGTTGTCATGGCAGCGCTGGGGGGCGCTGCCCTGGAACTTCGTCAATGAGTATGAAGACTGACAAGCGTTATTCTGGCTTTTTGGTGGACGTCTGGTGGATGTGAAGCTGTCTGGTTTAGGAGACCCATGCGCACTTAAGACCCCAACCGTGTACCGGTGGAGTCCCCTCGGGGAATCGGGACTGTTTTTAACGCTGTTTTTCCTGTTTTGCATTTTAAATTGTGCTCTCGGGGACTTGTCCTTACTCAACCCGCCCCTGTCCACCACGTCCATCTCCTGGTCTGAAAGGTTGTCGGACAAGGAGGAGAAGTCTGACTCCGCGCCGCCGTCGTAGTGGTGGCCACCGGTGCCAATCCTCCTCTCCAGCTCGTAAGAGATGTTCCACTCCTGCGGGACCCGGCGAGAGTCGCACTGGTAGGGTCGCTTAAGCCAGTACATGCGCTTCTCGATGGGTGTCCTGCTCCGCTCGAAGGAGTTCCACTGCTCCGCGAGGAAGCAGTGGCACACAGCGCACACAAGCGCGTCCCCCTCCGGGCTCAGCTCGCTCGCGCCAGGGGCTGGCTCCTGGTTTTGCAGGAACGGGAAAAAAGGACAGCGTTCCTTCTGATAGGTCACTTGTAACCTCAGCTCCTTCCCGGCTGTTACCCCGCTGCCGCATACAAAACAGTGCACCAGACCCCCAAGACCGTTGCGGTCAGCTCGGGGAGTGTTGACCGGTAAGAGGCCGTCCTCGCCGGGCATGGCCGCAGCCATGAGTCGGTGTTTCCGAGATAAGAGAGCCAGTTCGTTGTCACGGGGGGATTGCATTCCGTGGGAGGGGAAAAAAGAACCCGCACAAGCTACATAGTAGATGTCCTCCTCATGCTCCCAGACTTACCTCCGAGCTGGGAAATTCATATCAGTCCAGGTTGGATGATAAGAAAAAATTCAATTCAATTCAAAGTAAAGAAGTGTGGTGTGCAACCAAAGTAGCGAAGCGGCGACTTGTATTTCCCACGGATAAATCCACTCCAACAAGACGATACGCAGGATTGAGTAGTTTGTAGTCCATGTGTTAGTTCACACGGGAGGTCCGGGAGGGACATGACAGCGGAACCGCGCAGGGTTGCAACTCTTCAGCCTCCCCGGGGAAACTTTTTTGCTGCCTTGTCTGCGCTCTGCAAAGTTTGGCAGCAAACTCGTTGGTCGGCTGCGCCATCTCAGACCCACGGCGCCCGCTACGATACCCCCAAAAGGCAAGCCCCCCACATACGGGAGCGCCCCCCGAACTTTCGGAGAGCCTCCCCCTCACTTTATGAATCTGCGAGCAAACACTCGCGCGCGCTGCCCGCGTGCGTCAAAGCAAGCAGCTGCTGCATGCATACATGCATGCATGCACGGGAGTTTTACGCAACACACTTTGCAAAAGAAGTTCCTTATTATGGTTAATTCGCTTTTTTGGAGGCATTTTGTCAATGGTAGATTTTTCTGCAATCACTACAGCAAAGTAGTGATTTTTATCATTTCTTTTTTGGGGGAAACAATTCAAGACTAAAATGCATTTATGTAGAAAATAAGAGAACACAAAAAGGGGGGAGGGTGGTTGCAGAGTTTATCGGGCGCAAATATTCCCAAATCAATCCCAGGTTATGATGTCAACATCGCACTGCGGTCATGAGGATATAGACACTCAGATCAAGTTATATTTACAACACCACCTCACAGTGCCGAACCTTAGTACTACACTATGCTCGTATTCTGAAATGTATCCGCAACAATGAAAAGGGACAGCGTGTATTATTTTGCGCCTCCTAGTGGTAAACAAAACATTGTGAATTAAAATAAATAGCATAATATATATGGAAACTATCATACAAAAGTGGATTTTAATTACTTTTAGGTCCAAGAAATTTGCAATTATTTTACATTATATCAGCCTCACCTAGAAGAGGATGACATTATTGTCCACCATTTTGCTGCTAGGGGTACCCGGAAAACCCCAAACATTGTTAAACTCTGGGCAAAAAAAATGGAAAGAAAAATTGAGCAGTTTGGTCACTTTAAGTATCTGTAGTTTGCATTCTTCCTTGAGCCTGAGCACTTGGGTTGCATGAAATAATACCTAAACAGTACAATCGTCGCCAATACTTTGGACATAGCTAGCATAAATACTTTGCGTTTATAGGATTACTTTGGGCATATTGCATGGGTACATGTGCTGCTTTCACGGTTTTATTGTTGTTGTTTTTTTTTAATTGTTTTTTTTATGATTGTACTTTATAAAAAAAGGCAGCTATTAAACCTGAGGAAAATGTATTATCATTTTGGGTGAAATAGAACTAAGATAAAATATAGCAGCTGTCCATATCTTTAGACTTGTCTTGAATGCGTTGTAGCATAACTCTGGACGCACAGTTCCCGCAATTAAGCAGCCAATGTGAATTCCATTCTTTTCAAGGATTTATGGGGCTCTGTATTATTTGCCAATACCTATTACAAAATATGCGACAATCAACTATCATAATCAACATTAGAACAAAGTAATGTGGTTCAGTAAGATTTGTATGTTTGTGGTCAAACAAATATTATATTAGTACCTGGTCCGCCCAAAACCCAAACCTTGATGCTAAACACCGGCCTCAACTGATTCATAACACCACACAGAGGGCCTTAAATACAGCAGAAAGAAAATCCATTAAGAGAAAATGTTGTTATGTGGTTGTCAAATTATTTTTTTATATTTGGCTCCCTATTAAATGTGTTTTTTTATTGAGTGAACTGGGCAGTTGGCCGATAATGTCATTTTGAGTTTTTTTTTTCTTTTATAACACTATAACATGTTATTCATCGTTAAATACCTTAAATAGAAATACAGCATTGGTCATTTGTATGTTGTCATGTGTAAAAGCAGAATTAAAGCATTACCTTTATTGTTTTAACTTCAGGTTAAAGCATTCAAGCAGCTGTAATTCAGAACGATTTAACTTTTGACCTGAAGGTTTAAAGCCTTAATTTTGACACACCATCATTTTGTATCAAACACATTTAATTTAAAACACTTTTACGCAAGCGCTTTAAAAACTCAAGAAGCTTTAATGCTTTTAGCTGGAATGCTAAAGCACTTTTAAAGCTTTAGCTATTTAATCAAGACTTCAAGTATTTAACTTTGAAATTATTAGGTTGCATCAAATCAAAGCTCCGGTAAATCACGAATTTCAGCTTAAAAGTGGTTTCAACTCTTAATTTAAGGCAGGTTAAATGTAGTGTGTAACCCCATCCAACATTGGCAGAGATTTGACAGTGCTTTTACTCCAGAATTAAAGGAGGTTTGAAACTTTTAACCTTTCAGGACAGACAATTTTCCATCAAACGTTTAAAGCATTACTTTGGCAGCACTTTAACAGTGCTTAACTTTTAACCTTTTAATCAAAAGTTGACATCTTCTAATTTCCAGTACAATGATATTGTTGTTTTTTTTATCACACCAAAGCTGCTTTAACACCTAAGTTTAAGATTTGAAACAATTTTAACTCTTTTTTATAGCAAAATAAACTTAAAAGCACTAAGCTTTAATGTTACACGGTGTAATTGACAACTAAATGTTTTTGTTCTGTATAGTGCAACTAGAAACAAGTGCTACAAAGCACAATGATACAAACTACTAAAAGTTAAAGTTACCAAACCTTACTTTTTTCTTGTAATTTATTAAATTATTATATAATTTATTAAATTATTTAATTATTATCATTTTTTTATGGTGTTGGAAACAGCAAGATGACCTATGACCTATGACCTATGAGTATTTAGCAGTAGCTCAGGAGGTAGAGCGATCGTTTTAGGATTAAGGGATCCCAGTTCGAATCCCGGCTTGTCCGTGTTACATGTCGAAGTGTCCTTGGGTAAGACATTGAACCCCCAATTACCCCCAATAAGCAGGTTAGCGCCTTACATGGCTGCACAGATCACAGCCGCTATTGGGAAATGTGAAGCACAATGTAAAGCGCTTTGGGAAGTCATTGACTTGAAAAGCGCTATATAAATGCAGATCATTTCACATTTCATTTCATTTAAAGATGAGCCTTTGAGTATTTAAAGAAAAAAAATCACTTTCATATGACAATTCATGTATTTTGGGTTATTATTTAAATCATTTCTATTGAATTTTTTTTTACCACTGATAGGTACTAAATGATACACAATGCTCCTTTTAAGCTGACTTGTAAAGCTTTAGCACACAGTTAACCTTTTCTAAACTTTAATCTGAGACAATACTGTGTGAAACCAGGCTTCGATATAGCTTCTAATATGCACACAATAACTGAAAAAATCAAGGGTAAAAAAGAGGCAAAATGCCATTAATGTTTCAATAACCACGAAAATGGGGAAATAAAGTTTTAACAAAAATAGCCTACATCAGTCATGTCCAAAGTCCGGCCCTAAGGGCCAGTTAAGGCCTGTTACGACATTTTTAATGGCACACAGCCTGTCATATAAATAATAATATGCGACATGCCAGTAATGTTGGCCGTAGTCAAGTCAAATCATTTTTGTTTGTACAGCCCTTAGTCAGAAAAAAACATTTGTACCAAAAAAAAAAAAAAAAACATCATTTCACCGGACGATGGCAGTAGCCCTTTGGCCACCTTGCACTTGGCTTTCTGTAAACATTTTAGCCCACACCATTTCCGACATGGCGACTGAAAGAAAAAACGGAAAATTGATTGTGAGGACAAGTGGAAATAGGAGTATTTTTTTTTCACCAAAATACAAAATAACTGTCTACCTAATTTGCCAAGAGACTGTGGCTGTTATCAAAGAATATAATATCAAGAGGCACTGCTAGACTAAACATGTTGATGACAAAAAGCGACCTGGAAACAAACGCTGTGAAAAGGTGAAGCAATTGGAAGCTGTTTTAATGACACAGAAGCGCTCTATCACGAGACCCTGTTGGTCAAATGAAAATTCTTCAAAGGTAAGCTACAAAGTCACAAAGCAAAACGCCAATCACTGCAAAGTGAATTTATCAAAGATGGTTCAAAGAATGCCAGGCTGAATAGTCGGCACTCTCACATTTTCTGCTCACCAAATCTGGCCTGCCTTCTAAAAGGTTTGGACACCCCTGGCCAACATTTTGCATATAGACAGTGTAGGCTGGAATTGCGCGAGTAAAATGATCTTAACTCGCTCATTGCCATTAATGTAAAAAGATGTCAATGATTTATTTTACCTGCACAGGAAATTGGTGACTTTATGGCCTGATTTGGGAACAAAAAACCTAGACTAAGAAGCGCTGCTCAGGTGTGTCAATGAACTAGGAGGACAACATTGAAAACGTCTAGAAATAAAAGTTTTAGGATTTTAGTTTGCAGCATACTAAAACCAATCTTCCAGGAAAAGAAAGAAAGACGAGCTTGAATTCAGCACAGCTTTGTGTTTTCAAAGTAAGCGACGCTTTTTGATGCCAGAAATAACACGATGTCCCTGCTGCCAGTTAAAACGCTGCTTCCGATCACATAGGATAAAGGGACTGTGTCATCACGGGGAGGTGAGACAGAAGTAGTAAGAGTCAGTGGTTTGGTCCCCCAGTAAAGATTTCGCCAGGCTTCCTCGCATATTGTGGACTCAAAGCATTTCCACAATGGATTTGGATACTCATTAATTGTTACAATATGGATGTCTGACGTTACAAGTTGAAGTGTTTAATTATCTTGGGCACAGAGCAATAATGAAGTGTGTCACGCACACTTCACAGGAAGTAAAATAATTCAACCTCTGAGTATCCGGGCCTGGACTTTTTCCTTCTAGTTTTTCTATTTATTTGAGCAGGATTTTATTTTCAGCCACCAAAGTCAGAGGTGCGACTAAAGATTTTGTTTTCCTAACAAAAGACGACGAAAAATTAAATTCTCAGCGCCGAAGACGAGGCCAATTCTTGTGCGTGTTTTTGAGAGTAAAAAAAAACTTTTTTGAAGGATGGCAATGTTTGCCTTGAGGTGTCAAAATAAAGTGGAAAACATTTGCCCAATACTGGTTAAGGTTGACCCGATTAATTTTCACCTGTATGTGTCAGTTAATATAACACAGCTTAAATTGATGGAGACTCAAAAACACCCTCCGCCGACCTCCCCGTGTGCAGCCTTGAAATGTCTTGAAATACTTCTCGGGAGCCTTCCTCATTTCTCAGGTCACGGAGACCCACGAAGAGGAGAGAGGCGAGAGGTGGTTTACTCCAAGAACTTGAGAGCCCTCAGCACCCGTTCCTCAAAGCATATTTGCAGGTCTTTTATCTATGCTTTAAAATTTATAAATTTTAGGTCATGCAGTCGTTGTACAAACCCTGAATCCGATAACACTAAACTGGAAATTTGGAGGCCTGCCTCACTGAGATAAAAGAATGGATTTAACTCAACTTCTTGCACCTTAACTCTAAAAGGCTGAAATGTTAGTTATTCGTCCATCTAAATGCCGTGACTTGTTCTCAAAAACTGCTCTGAACAATGACAAATATAATATCACCCTTAGTGGTTTTAGCTAACCTGCACTGGCTCCCTGTTAGCTCAAGATGTGATTTTAAGGTTCTGTTGATAGTATACAAAATCATACATGGACTTGCTCCCTCATATCTTTCAGATCTAATTTCCCCCTATGTTCCGGTCCGGAGCCTTCGAAAATGCTGGTCTAGTAGTGATCCCAAAAGCCAAGAAGAGATTCGCAGGTTCGAGAGCATTTTCCATTTGGGCGCCGGTGCTGTGGAATGCTCTTCCCCTTGAGATTCGATCTGCAACCTCAGTGGAAATGTTTAAATCTAAGCTTAAAACACACTTCTATTCCATAGCATATGAATAACCTATATTTTACGTTGACAATATCTGTGTATTATTTGGCCTCATGTAGGTTTTAGATCAGGAGATGGTGTCATAATAGTCTGTGGTTTGCAATAATCTGTGGTCTGTGCAGCCCTTTGAGACTCTTTGTGATTAAGGGCTATACAAATAAACATGACTTGAGTTGACTTGATGAAAATGTAAACAAAAACAAGTACCCAGATCAAAGAGTCAAGGCTCGATGTTCAGTGAAGAATTACAGGGGGGTATTAGCTAAGAATTTTAACTGCAGTTTTAGGGGTTTAGCGACCATGAAACAAACAAAACAAACCCATGAAGGCAATATTAACTACAGAGAATATCTATCTAGCCCTGCGACTGGCTGGCAACCAGTTCAGGGTGTCCCCTGCCCACTGCCCGATGATTGCTGGGATGGGCTCCAGCACCCCGCGACCCTACTGAGGATAAGCGGTGCAGCTGATGAGATGAGATGAGATGAGAATATCTATCTATAATATTCCACATCAAAATTGATCGTCTTCATTATGATCAAAAGTGTTTACCTTTAGGATTGTGTCAGGTATTGTCTTTCCAACTTGTTAGTTTGTTGATGATTGAAGGCATGACTGTGTTGACTCAGTAACAAGTGGTTGGAGCTACAAGGTTAAGAATGGTTCTGAAATTAAGCAATGTAATATGCAGTTGCACGATAATTTGTTTGGATAAGGTTGCATACTTTGTTATTATCGGGAGCCTGGCTATGTTCAGAATGTTTTATATTCATAATTAAATGGTAGTTACTGCAGTCATGTTGCATTTTAAACTGCTCTGGATAAAGTTCAGATGTGTTTTCAGGCTTTTCTTGTTATTTTTGGTTGCTTGCTGTCACAACTAACATGCTGATATTTTAAAATTATTTTCAATTTGAAATATGGAAAAACATTATGAGAAAAGAGAAATTCAATTCGAAGTGTTTATGGTCATATGCACTGTAAAAAAAAAAAAGGTTTCCCTCCCTGCACAATGAAGTTCTTACTTTACTGTCCACACAGTTGCCAGCATAAAAATAGAAACTAAGAAACTGGATACATGTATACATAAAAGAATAATATTAATATTAAAAAGATAAGATTACAAGATTAAATCAAGATAGTCTGATAAAGCAAAAGCACAAAAAACCTTATTTTCATATTGATATCTTAGTAAAACCTAATTCTTAAAATGAGTAAAATTCAGTTATTTGATGAGTTATTCTACCCACGTCTTTTCAATTTTGGAAGCATTTCAAAGTCATGCTTGTGCCATGTTATTGTCTTTATGACGAATGTTTTCATTTTGTTGTATGATATATTGAATAACCTAAAATTCTGTTATGTCCTTTTTATGACCTGCACCTTTTAACAATAAGACGGCTACAGAAATGTCACAAAAAGCTTACGTGAAAGACCATCTGAAGTTTCTCTAAAGGCTATTGAAAGGACATTAAATGGTGACAGGTGTGAGTGATTCCTAGCAGTTTAAATGAGATCCATGAAACTCTGAATTCATCCCCGTCCCCAGTGTTCCGTAATAACCACTTTAAATACAACGGAAGGGTAATCATAAAAGAAGCAGTGCAGTAAAATATGCCACCGTCTCACACCTCCGCCACTAATAACCTCAAAATAATGAGGATGAAAACACACAACGTTGCACGGGGAGAGGAAAAAGAACGAATGAGAGGATGTCGCTGCTCATAAAGGGGATGCCTGGAATAATGGGAATGGAATGCGGAGTAATGACTCCCGTAGGACGGGCCCAGTCGAAAGCCCTCTGGCTCGGCAACAACAAACGTAGGGGGGGGGTCGCTCGAGGAGCTCCAGGTAAGCACGCACGAAAGTTTTAACGGCCTTGCCACTCACTCTCTCGCACACATATAGATCCACACTAACACTTCTCCCCCCGTTCTCTTACTCTCTTCCTGTGCCGACCTACTGGAGTCGGCTGTTGTTGTTGGCCGGTTGCCGCCTTCGTAAGAAGCACACCCCCGGCCTCTCCCTCTCTTCCCTTCATCATTCTTTCTTTCTCACCGACTCAACTTCCAGTCAAGCGCAGATGAAATGACCTCCTGACACAGGTCTTGGTAAATATATATAATATTTTTATTGCCCAGTCTTGTCCCTGTCATCTCTTCTTGTTCATACACAAGAATGTTTGGATACGATCATGTTGAGAGGGAATGGGTAAAACATGCACGAAGGTACAAAGGTACAGTGGTGCAGTTAGCTATAAACATGCTAAAGGTTAGCTTAGCATTGATAGTTCATGTTCATTGTTCATCTTAACCACCCGGGTTGTAGGGGTAAATGGTAAATGGTCTGCATTTATATAGCGCTTTTTAAGTCAATGAAGACCTCCCAAAGCGCTTGAGAATGTGCTCCACACTTACCCATTCACACACACACTCACACACCATGCAAGGTGTCTACTGGATCATGGGGGCATTAGGGATTCAGTGTCTTGCCCTAGGACACTTCGACATATAATACGGAGGAGCCGGGAATTAAACCTGCAACCTCTGTATCCCAAGACGAGCGCTCTACCTCCTGAGCTAATGCCGCCCTATGGTGTGGCTTGGGCAAATACAGCCTGGCGGCGCTCGTCCCTCTCAAGGCCGTTTTTTTTTTTTGGGGTAGTTGCTTACTCCCCACATGAAACATAGTACTTGTTTACGTGGTTACCAGTAGGAGGGGTAGCCTCCTGATCTGACTCGGATGCTTCTCCTTCATTATCTGGTCTCTGTTGTTTTTTGGTGTAAAGCAAAAGTGGACTCGAGTAGCAGTTAGACTAAGAACATTTTAAATAAAGATTTGTGTTATGGGCTTGACAGTACCTAATATGCATTTGGCACACTTGTTTTTAGGGATTTGGCACAAAAATCCAAGAAAACTATTACGTTTACGAGTTTTTTTTTGTTGTTTTTCGGTGCAGTTCTTTATTACAAATTTGTGTCACAAGCCAGCGACGGGGCCAGACCCAATAGCTTTTGTTTAACTCAGTTTTATTGAAAAAAGAGAGCAGTGCTTGCTTCCACGATCCGACGAACGTCGGACACGGGCAGCTGATGGCAGGAACACGAAAGTGGCACTTCCGTGTCAAGCGGGTATAGTCGTGGGTGGCAGGAAAGCTGGTCGGTAACCTGGACAGAAGAGCAGGGCAGAAACAGGTCCAGAAACAGGTCGGCAACAGGTAATCAGGCAGGAGAAAACAGAGCAGGAGATTGTCGGAGGGTACAGTGTTGGCGCCAACGGGGCAGCCGAAGGTGCCCCGAATTAGTAATCATGACAATTTGTAAAAAAAATAATAAAAAAAAAATTCCCACAAATTAAAATAATTTGTTGTTTTCTGAGAAAACATTAACCCCCCCACTGAAAAAAAAAATGTAATAATTGCCCCAAATACACAATTGTACTCTATTGAAATGATCTGCATTTATATAGCGCTTTTCAAGTCAATGACTTCCCTAAGCGCTTTACATTGTGCTTCACATTTCCCAATAGCGGCCGTGACTGTGCAGCCATGTAGGGCGCTAACCTGCTTATTGGGGGTATTGGGGGTTCAGTGTCTTACCCAAGGACACTTCTGCATGTAACACGGACAAGCCGGGATTCGAACTGGGATCCCTTAATCCTAAAACGATCGCTCTACCTCCTGAGCTACTGCCACCCCAAAAAAGAGTTACATCATTTAAAACATAGATGAGTCTCATAGGGAGCCACCGCTTCTGTTGGAAACAATCTGGAAAGACCACTGATAGGTCTCCAAGTGATCTAGGAAAGAAAGAAAAAGTCGCAAAGAAGTCTTTGGCCAGGCCAGTGTGTGAAGCATCTTTACATCCAACTGTTTGACTCCAAACTTGTGCCAGTTGCCAGAACCACTAAACCACAAAGAATGTACGAATTCCAGAGGATGCCTTCAGAGACGGTAAACTAAAGCATGCCTTAGCTGCACACATCATTTGAACGAGGTTCGTTTTTATTGCAAAAATGTTTATTTTTGGGATAACATGGAAGACATATAGTACAACTGAGTGACCTTTCCAGGAATAAACCTAAAACAATAGGGTCAATCGCATGAAAGTGTGGACTGCCATTTAAGTATTCTTCTTTCAAAGTTTATTGTTTTGACCCAGTCCTGCTTTCTTGACATTTCATACACTGCAGGTCTGGAATGAGTTAGTCTTTTGTTCGGTTGTAGGGATGTAAAGAGAGCGGTAACATACATCTAGAGACATAAAGTCATCCTCTTTTCATTCAATCCTCCCGGACAACTGTTTTCTTCACTATTCCCTTTCCCAAGCCATTTTTGGACTGGGCCCAGGATCTGTTTGTTAGCAGACAAGGCCTTTTTTACTTCATTTCTTGAAGCTTACTTAAGGCTAAGTTTTTTGTTTTTATTTTCGTGAGATTACTTACATGACAAATCATAATTATCGGATTGTGAACATAAAAAAAATTCAGCTCCCTGGATCATTATTTTGCTTTGTTTAACATGTTTTTTCATGGCACAAATAGTTTTTTTTGACTTAAAAGTTTTAGTGTACCATTGAGTCTATGACCTAATAATTGAATTTCAATATATCTTTAGCAATATACAAAACTGCTAATGCAATAGTTTGTATATTATAATTTAGGTTTGGATAGCAGGTATTGCTTCGCCACTAAAGAATGATACATTACCTTTATATGGAAAAAAACAAATTGAAAAATTGTTTTCAGCAGCTTCCTCGAAAATTTAGGGTACATATCTATCGTAATTTAGATTGGAGAGATGGTCACGAAAAGATGGCATTGAAAATGATTCAAGTTCAATTATTTACTTAATTAAATTATTTGGTCAACTAAATCACAAGTTCCAATTTGGCAAAAATAAATTACAAACTATCCATCCATCCATAAGCCGCACAGCTTATCCTCAGTACGGTCGCGGGGGTGCTGGAGCCCATCCAAGCCATCTTCGGGCAGTGGGCAGGCGATACCCTGAACTGGTTGCCAGCTAGTCGCTGGGCACACAGAGACATACAACTCACTCGCTCATTCACACCAAGGGACAATTTGGACCGGCCAATTAACCTAAAATGTATGTTTTTGGGAATGAGGGGTAGGTTTATAGTTTAGTAGACACTCAAAATAAGGAAAGAAGATATTGAGTATTTGCATTGATTGCATGGAGAACGGGAGAGAGCCCAAACCTTTAGAGAAGAAATCCCAACCTGTTCTAAATGATCTGAGCCCTTTTTTTCATTAAATCCCTAGGTTACAAAAGCAGATCAGCTTTAAAGGATGTGGATATCAAAGAACAGCAACATAGTCGGCCTATAGTGACGATGATGTAAACAGTGCAAAACAGTGAAAACAACAAACAACATGGAAGTGTAATTGTCAAAATAACAAACTGGCATCGTATGTAAGCTCCTTTGCAGCTGTCCAATGTTAAAAAAAGAATAAACTTATGAAATAATAAGCAAAAAGACATGGACTATTGTATAAACCTTTTCTAAATATTATTTGGTAAAGAAAATTGTTTTTATTTTTCATAACAAGATGCTTGCCTAAAAGGGAGCTGAAATGATAGTCAGCCATCCTGCTGCTAAAGGGTAACAGCAAAAACTTTGTGAAAGGGTAGTCAAAAAATTAATGGAAAAATGATGGTCACTTTGAGTCTACGTAGTTTGTATTCTTCCTTGTGCTTTGCAGCACTTGTTTTCGGTTGCTCTGCGCAATACAGTGTCATCTAGTGTTCAAATATAACTCAGGGTCTTTTTTATGAATTTTCAAACCAAAACAATACATTTTTAAAAGGGCTTTGACAGGTTTTAAGCAAATTTAAAATACAGTAGAGAATAACAATGTTTCACAAAGCTCTCTGTCATCAAAGTCAATCTGCAACAGACTTGTCACATTCGTTTGTTAAATAACTGCAAACAGGTGAAAATACAGGTTCATTTTACTGATTTTACTTACGACAGAACATTTAATTTCAATAATCTCAGGTACAATTGTAAAATAGAAGCACAATCCATGCCAATCTCTGCATGAAAGGAGGTGGGTCATGCACAAATATGTGAAGACACCTGGCAAGAGTAGTTCAAAGGGCAGCCATCCAATAAGTGCTTTAAACAAGAACATGTATGCATGCGGGAAGGTTTATGCACATGCGGATGAGCGCGTGTTTATCACAATGCTTCACCTCAGCTCTCCCACAGCTTCCTCAGGATGAAAGCGAGCAAAACCCCAGACTCGCGGGGCTCCACAGCCAATTAGGATTGTTTATTTAGCCGTCCGCGGCCGCCGAGCATAACAGGAGCACACAGGCAGCAGGGCCAGCCTGCAGGCGCAACCTTCTTCTCTTTTTCCACTCTTTTAAACTCCTTTTGGCACAACCCCTCACCACTCTTTCTTCTTCTTTACCCAACTGTTACTACCTTCCATTTTATATAGCAGCAGTGTCTGTGATAAGCCACAGTCAACGTGCCCAAGGGTACGCTCGTGTTCTGTTTTTCCTCTCTCTGAAAGTCTTACTTGCGGGGAAGCCTGTCATAAATTGTTACATGTCTCTTAACCACTTTTATCCAATCATCCATTGTTATACTGATAATATGAGAACCCTGTGGTTTCACAGACTCATTCTCCTGGTCAGTAAAAAATGTTATTTAGTGTTGGGTTTTTTTTTCAAATCAAGCACAATATTCCATCACATAAATGCAAATGACACAAAAAATGCAGGACATTTAAAGTTCTAACAAAGAGCAGGACACCCACACCATATCGCCTCAGTCCCATTTCCTTTTTTCACTCAGATTCTTGGCAGCCATTTATCAACATCCTCTTCTCCATCCATCAGCGAGATAGGGGTGCTATATCCCCTATTCCCTTGTTTTCCCTTCTCCTCTCTTGCAATGATATTCTCAAATTTTGCCCTCATATTTGACACATCCTACCAATGACGAATTGCCTTGGTAGGTGATTACGTCAGTCCCCACAGGATCTTGGCCCTGATGTTCTCAGAGACCGGGATTTGGGTACTTCTGTGCCATACGGGTTGCAGATGCTCCTGTATACTGTATGTACACTAATTGTGTGTTCTCCATGTATCAAATGAGTTGTCTAATGTCTGAATTATTTAACCCATATTCCTCTCTCCTTTTTGTTGGCCAGTCTCAGATATGGCTTTCTCTTTGCCTCCCTGCCATGAAGGCCAGCCTCTCGGAATTGCCTCTTCACTGAAGATGTTGACACTGTTGTTTTACATGTACTATTTAACCAAGTTGGTAGTTGTGGACCTGTAAGGTGTCTGTTTTTGGAACTTGAGACTCCAATGTACTTGTCCACTGGCTTGATTGTGCCTCGCACTTCTCTTTCTACTCAGATTAAAGCCTGTTAAAGCTTGTGCTGCTCTCTGCAGGGGGTGGTACACACCGTTGTAAATCACCAGTTTCTTGACAATTTCTCGTATGATTACTTAAAACAGGAAAAGATTGACGAGTGTCACATGAATGTTCTCTTTTTCTGGTCATTCTGAAAGTAGAATCACACCCAGAAATGTGACTCTCCAGATAGTCAACTTGCTCAAAGTTTTATAGGTTCTGTAACCAGCCAAACTATCTTCATCTGTGCTAACACGATTGCACAAGAGTTTTCTAATCATCCATTAGCCCTCTAATGCAATTAGCAAACAAAATGTACTATCACAACACTGGAGTGCTGAAAGATTAAACACTAAAAAACTGCTGAAAACTAGTCATTTTCAGGTAAACTTTTGAACTATTGCAAAAGTATACACGACTACACAAAAGTACTTTAAATAACGCAGAAGTGGACAGCGGCCCTCTGGGGTGGACCTTGCCTATCCCGGCTTTAAAATGGTTTTGTCTAAAGAAGGAATGATCAACCTGGTTTTGTTTTCGCACAGTTTAACTTGTTTGTATGTGTGTGTGTGTGTGGTCTCTGCATAACAATAGAAAAAAAAACACTAAAATACAATAGAAAAAACTAAAATTCTTTCCCCATTGGCAGGCAATTTTGTATTTGTTATCTTATTTCACTATATTAAAAATTGTTTCCCTAATTTTTTTCGAAAATAAAAACATATATAATGAGCAAAATTGGCTCATATCATGGAACATTCCATTTATTTTGAATATTTTTTCCTTTCTTATTTAAATAATTCTTAAAATTAAAAAAAAATTCTGCCATCAGAACCATATTAGATAATATTGCTCAAAGTAATTAGTTTTCCTTTTTAAGTCTGAATTATTTTTTTAAATTAACAAGAAAAAAAAACTTAAAATAATAAATAAAATATTAAAACATTAGCAGGGAAAGCACTCGAGTTGAACTAATTACTTGAGAAGGCACTACGCCAAAAGGAAAGATAGGGACAATATTAAACACTGGACAATCTAAAAAATCCAGGAGAGCTTATAGATGCGGTGGCGAGATAATTACTGAAAAATAACTTCAAATAAATCGCATGTGAAAGGCTTGAATACAGTCTATTCTTACCTATAACGCGATTCAGTAACGAAAGAAACAAAGATCTGCTCACAGACTGGTTTGACAAGAGTTCCTGTGGTTTGAGCTCCAGTGACATCAGTGAATGTGAATGTTTGTGTTCCAGCCATCTAGAATCATTCAGCAGCCTTAACAAGACTTTGGAAAGGATAATGACCCTTTCTTGGGTGATTCAACAGGGGGAATAGTTTATTAGAAAAGTAATGTTGGCAAATTACAGTATAATATGTGTAGTGACACTATCTGACAAGTAATGTTATCAAAAGTTAAAGCTCAGATCTTTACACCTGCTTCAACCCCAGCAGGGGTCACCAAACTATGGCTGTGGGCCATATCAAGCCTTTCAACAGATTTAATCCAGCCTGAGAGACTATGCTGAGAGAAGCATGTGAAAAAATGAGCCACTTTTGGTCAACCATGACCTGTAGTTTTTAATGTGCACACTGGATTTTGTCAATGCCAGAGGCCATAGTAGCTGTATATGCTGACTTATTTATTAAACAGAGACATTTTTGCAAATACCCATTCAGATCTCGTTTGATTTATAATAGGACTCTTTGTTTGAGGCAATATGATTGCACTCACCTGGATTTCTTAGCTTTTGCCCAGAAAAACGATATTTTTCAATGCGCTAATAGCCAACATTGAAAACGCCGAATGCATTTTTCAGTAGCTTCTTTTTAATTCATTTTTGTTTTTCAAGATTTTAAATCTAATGCAATAAAGCACTTCTGAAGTAGCCCTATTTTGTAGTTTTTCAATGCAAATGATCAAATTTAATACTTAAGGGAGATATTACTTCGCTGTAACCCTTAATTAAAGTTTTTATAAGCAAGTGAATATAATTATTTGTATATTTTGTGTGTTTAAAAAACGGATGCAATTGTTCCTTTATAAACAAACGGACAATTAAACACTACTTGTGCTCGTACATGCAAAGCTGAAAAAATGGCTTAGCTTATATTAACTGTTTTCCTTATGTATTGCCGAGGTATCAGATTTAAGACTCTCCATCTGCAAAAAAATTAAAACCACCAATGAGACTTTTTTTCCTCCAGCTCAGCTCCTGTGGACAATTTTTCAAACTGCTGCGGCCCACGGCTCAAAAAGTTGGCTTTAGAAAGTTAACTGATTAATAAAAGCATTTATTCTTTATAGTTATAGCCGTTGCCTTACAGCTTTATCAAAAAAGTCAAATCTGCTTTAAAGATTTAACTCAAAGCTATAAATCTTGCTGTGCTTGTGTGTCTCTCCGTCCCTGTCATATTTTTTTAATTTAAATAAAACATTATTCAAATTATAGTCAAGTCACTTTTATTTGTAAATCCCTTAATCACAAATAGTCTCAAATGGCTGCACAGAACACAGACTATTGCAAATTACAGACTATTATTACACCACCCCATGATCTAAAATCTACATGAGGGCAAGGAAAAACTCAAAAACCTCAGAATGAGGAAAATGAAAGAACCTTTAAAAGGACATGAGGTAATCAATAAAAAAGTTTTTAAAAATTATTATTTTACAAAAGACAATTATATTTAGGTTTGTTTTTTTTACTCAAAAAATAATCAAGATATATGAATAAGAAAAATAAATATAACCAAAAGTTATGATAAAACAAATTAAATGCAAATATTCTTTTTTTCGTGTTTACATAACATTTTCTCATTTTAAGTATTAATGTTTAATTGTACTGTATGATTTGTGTTGAAATGAAATAGTTGAAAATCCAATATTTTCTCCATTACATTTAAAAATTATTTTTACATCAACATTATTCTTTTAGTATGAGGATTTAACATGAAGACATAATTCCTTATTTCAGTGTTTTTCAACCTTTTTTGAGCCAGAGCACGTTTTTTTTACATTGGAAAAATTTCGCAGCACACCACTAACCAAAAATGTTGTAAAATGACACTGAACAGTATGTTTAATTACACATAATTTATAAAACCCCCAGGTTTTACAGCACAGACACTTGACAATGACATAATATTTGCAGAAAAGGATTCATAAATGTTTTATAAAATTTTAAATTTTAAAAAGAGACGTTGGATCATTTCTCACGGCACACCTGACGATTTCATTAGTGTGCCGCGGCACAGTGATTGAAAATCACTGCCTTATTTTAACACATGTGCCACACAGTGCTGAGGTCATGAGATAGAACTTTCCTGTATGGAGTTTGCATGTTCTCCCCGTGCTTGGGTGGGTTTCCTCCGAGCACTCCGGTTTCCTCCCACATTCCAAAAACATGCATGTCAGGTTAATTGGCCGGTTCAAATTGTCCCTAGGTGTGAATGAGCGAGTGAGTTGTCTGTCTCTATGTTCCCTGCGACTGGCTGGCAACCGGTTCAGGGTGTCCCCTGCCCACTGCCCAAAGATAGCAGGGATGGGCTCCAGCACCCCCGCGACCCTACTGAGGATAAGTTGTGCAGATAATGGATGGATGAATATCTTGGCCTTAATATGGTCACAAATTGTGTGACTATGACTATACAACTCAAGTGCTTGTATAGTAGCTTGGACACTTGTTTGGCACAACCAAGGAATGACACCGGGTTGTTGGACTACAAGCATTTTCATGCCATTCACGAAATTAAAGTCAGATTTTCGCATTCCAACTCGAATTCTCTGACAACAGACCTCTGGAATCCCCGAAAAGAAATCTGAGTGAACAATGTACAGCATTTTTGAAGCTATCCATGTGGAGGTTTCTAGTATCAAAAAGAAGCTCACACTACAGGTAAAATCTGGCTTCCATCATTTGCGCATTTTTCCCAAAAGGATTCATTTCTGTTTTCTATCTTGTCTCGATAGATAATAGCCTGTCATGAGCGATCAATCAATCCGTTCACCCGCGATTAGAGAACTGCAGTCTGGACTGCATCTGTTGTAATGAACACGGTCTCTGTCTCACTCAGTTTGTCTCGCCGACTTACTGTCAGGTTGGCAAAGCCGTTTCTGGATGAAAGGCTGGAGGGAATATTGTTTGTATTTCTCTACCATTCAACGTAATCTAAAACAGTGCTGGGAACGTTACTGAGAACAAGTAGATAATGCAGTTACTAGTTACTTCATTTAATAAGTAATAATATTGTTCTTGGTTTCTTGTTTGGACATTTTGTTAATAGTTGAGTGTCCACTTGTTTGGTTGTTACTTTGCCCCTTGCATTTTCCATTTCCGGTTTCAGTCTTTGTTTCAAGTTTGAACTCTATCAGGTTTGGTTGTTTTCGTTATTTTGTAAACCTATGTTTGTTTGTCAAGTCCTTTTTTCATTAAATGCCATCCCTATTTCTAAGCACCCCTGCCTCATTTCCTGCCTCCCCCACATGGGTCCACCTCCAAAAAGTGTAGCCGAAACTGTAAACTGGTTAAAACTAGCAACATAATGAAAGGAATGGAAAAAATGAGTACACCCACCAGTGTAGTCATATTTCTTGACTTTACAAACTTAACAGTTGAGACACTCCATATCCATTTTGTCTTCAAACCACTTCAATGAGGGTCGTGGGGGTGCAGCCAATCGCAGGGCACACGGGGACAAACAACTCACTCGCTCAGTCACACCTAGGGACAATTTGGACCGGCCAATTCACCTGAAATGCATGTTTTTGGAATGTGGGAGGAAACCGGAGTGCCCGGAGGAAACCCACGCAAGCACGGGGAGAACATACAAACTCCGCACAGTAAGGCCGGGAGCTGGATTTGAATCCACTCAGAAGGTTCCCACGACCTCAGAACTGTGCCGCACACGCGCTAACCACTGCGCCGTCGTGCTGCCCCCAAATTCAGCACTCTTTTACTGTAATTTCTGTGGTCACGTCTGACCCATTGGTTTTTTAGTTCCTGTATAAGCCACATGCCTTCCCCACACTGTGCCTACCATTCCCTACTGGTGACACATAGCCAAATATGCGCATATAAACCTAATAACCCCCGTTTTCAGTATTTTATTTTATAGTTGTAAATAAGGCTTAGATGCAAGCATATACACTAAGAAGAATAACAGAATATCATTAGGGAGAAATTCTTCGTCTTCTGCGCTTGAGACGGCGCTATCGTAACTGTATTAAGTTGTATTTTGTAGGTAGATACTGTATAAAAATCCCAGCCTTGAAGAATTTATAAGTGTTGGGTTGATTGTGGTATGAGGAATGTAAATCACTTAATGAGCAAAGGGGTAACTGCCACACTACAGTAGACGTTGTTTTCCATGGACTCTTTTCAAAAAGGAGCAGAGTAACGCACCATATTGTTACAATTGGGTTGCACATTTTTTATCAATAAGGTGTTACAGTACTTGATACCAAGAAAAGTAGTTGCATTCCAGGATCTGGCCTTGAGAGCAGTGTGTATTAGTAGGGGAAGAAGGCGGGACGATGGGTGACGTTTGTGTAACATCTACTGCTACTAGACAGACAGTATATTTATCATAACAACCACTGTCCTCTGAGGAAACTTGGCAAAAGACACAGCAGATTCATCATCTGCAGTTTTGCCTTCACCGATACTTGAAGCCATGTGTCTAGGGTGCACAAAGTCCCATGGCAAGAGCAACGAAGAGCCTGTGACGTCAACACCCGTGCTAGTAAAACGGGCGTTTTTATGATTGTTCTGGTTTCTCTGTGAATTAATCAAAGTACGGTTTCAGTGGCACCTCTTGAGCCGTATATACCAACACCTTTTTAAGGTCGGGAGCTAAACAGGCTTTAATTCAACATAGGTCCTCGTTAACAAGCAGCAGTGCACACAATCCTTTGCCAATAGCAATTAAAAGAGGGGAGAGGAAGGATAATGAGGGGATTTTAAACTGAACTTTAAAGACCAAAGAAATAGGGTTGCTTTCACTTCACCGCTTGAGAGGGAACGCATTCTTGTTACTGTGCTGCCGTTTTGCGTTCGAGATAAGTAATTACACCATGATGCACACTAACGTCCTCGCTTTACCTCTAATTTAAATATGAAAAGTAACCGTGATATACACTATATAAATAATATATAGTGTATAATATATAATAAATAATAAATAATACAAATAAAATCTAAAATACTAAAACTATTTTTTCAATGTAAAACTATTATTTTGGCAAAGAACTGTAATCAATTTTAGATTTGTTTGTAATGTTATTACAATTGGGAAAAAAACAGTATTGCAACAACAAAAACAAACAAAATAATAGCGTCCAGATATGTAAACACAAACAACAGACCAAACACAAGAAGAAAAAATGGGGAAAAAAGCACAGTGGAGCAATAGACATACAAATGAAGTAACATAACATAAAACTAACAAAATATGCAAACAATTATTGCAGATTTTGTGCATTCCAAGACAACATAATAAATATAAAAAAACAAGTTACAACAATCCAAATGTCAGGAGAAACATTTTTTTAATCACATTTTCAAGCAAATCAAGAAAACAAAAAAATTACTGCGTTCGTCCATTTTCTGCGTTGCTTATCCCCACTAGGGTCGTGGGGACGGTGGATCCCAGCAATCCTCGGGCAGTGGACACCGTAGTGCACACGGAGACATACAACCATTCGCACGCTCATTCACACCTAGGGACAATTTGGACCAGCCAATTTATAGATCCAAAAGAGAGCGCTAAGCCACTCCCACCATAGTTACGGTATCCATGCATTGCAAGCAGAACAATTATGGCGGCCGAGCCAAAAAAAGCAAGCGACTCTTTGGTCGCTATTCCTGATAGCATAGCCGTAATATGATTTCCCTTTTGTGCAGACTTGTCTCAAAAGACAGTAGAAAAGGGTCTCGATTACTATATACAAAGTTATATTCATGGCATCAAGGTGTCGAAACACTCTAAAAACCTTTTAAGTGAGGATGCAAAATGTTGACGATCTATGAGAAAGTTGTCAACTTCACATGGAAATCGATTCAGATTGATCAGCTTGACAGACTCCTGCTGTAAAGCAGTGTATGTTCATTTTATTATTTTCTCTTCTAACAGACCGTCATGAGTTTTTGATATGAGCTGAATGTGAGGGTGACAGCATGGCTTTATCCACTTCAAACACTTCTCGAAATTAGTTTAAAGGAAAAGAGACGAACCTCACCACTACCAAACGTTCCGGATACTTTGACACATTGTCAAACCCTTTTTTGATCTAAATCACTCTACTTACAAATGTTTCAGGTTACAAAGCTACTCTCAGAATGAAAAAGAGATTGTCAGTAAAGGTACCACTGTACATGCCTGGGAAATACAGGTGATACACTGTCGTCATCCTCACGTTCTTATTGGCTGGTAACAAGCGCTGTCGGATCCAATAATTTACCTGACATGCATGTTTTTGGAATGTGGGTGGAAACCGGAGCGCCCAGAGGAAACCCACACAGTCACGGGGAGAACATGCAAACTCCACACGGAAGGCTGCGGTAACTGGATTGGACATCCATCCGCACCTTGGGGCTGCGGACTAACCACCAATCCACAATGCCGCCCAGTTAATTGACTAAACTTAAAAAATTGAAAAGACATCCCCAGTTCTTAAACCAAAACAAGGCAAGGAAAATCTCAAAACCCTTAAAAACACCCTTAAAATTTCATCTGGAGGGACGAAAGCATGACCAACTTGGTGCCTAACTTGTTTGGGTGTTAAAGCATTTGGGTTGGCCATGGTCCAAAAATGTTTGTGTGTGTTTTGCTATTTTTCCCCCTTTTTATTTTCTTTGTTATTGTATGTGTTTGTTTTGCTGTCGGTCACCCCTCTCGAGGGATATGACCAAGGTAGATAGATAGATTTATTATTTTTCTTAAATCTTGTAGCGCCACTTTGAAAAAAGAATTAAGTACAAGTCTTTTTCAACCGTGTACAAAGTAAGTACACCCCTCACATTTACGCAGGGATTTCATTCTAATGTTTAATTGAACAACACTGAAGAAACATCGCTATGACACAATGAAAGGTAGTCCGTATAAATCTTATATAGCAGTGTAAATACATTTTTCCCTTAAAAAAAATCAAGATGTAGCCATCAGTAGCTAAACCCCTGGTAACAAAAGTGAGTACACCCTAAAGTAAAATTTCCTGTAGTTCAACATTTTGTGTGGCCACCATGATTTTGCAAAACCACTTCAATTCTCCTGGCCATGGATTTCACCAGAGCCTCACAAATTGCCACTGGAATGCTCTCGCACTCCATGAGCTTAGGGATATTCAAGATAATGTGCTTCTCCACCTTTTGCTTGAGGATGGCCAAAAAATGTTCTATCAGATTTAGATCTGGAGACATGCTTGGCCAATCCTCACCCTTTATATTTAGCTCCTTTGGAAAAGCCTTTGGTCATTTTAGAAGTCTATTTTGGGTCATTGTTAGGCTGGAAGATTGCCCTGCGACCCAGTTTCTGGAGGAAGGAGAGCATTCTCTGCTCCAATATTTCACAGAATATCCTTGAGTTTGTGTTGAAATGCAACTCCCCAATTCCAGTTGGAGTCATGCATCCCCAAACCATGGCATTCCCAACACCTTGCTTGACTTTAGGCACTACACAAACATGTTTGTTCTCCTCGCCTGATTGCTGCCACACATGATTTAAACCATCTGAGCCAAAAATATAAATCTTGGTCTCATCATACCAGAGGCTATGGCTGAGTCCCATTCTTCGCACTTTCACTCGCTATGTGCCCTAGTCACTCGGTTTGCGCGTTCACGTGAAAATGGGGTGTGTCCCGATACTCTCAAGTCCGAGGCAGAAGTGACCTCAAACCATGTCGTAACCACTTCAAGACCGAGGGGGCTCCCTACCTCACTTGGCGGCGAAGTGACTACCCAGAAGGCTTTGCGAATTCTCAATATCAACAAACATGCCCGGAAAGGAACCGCACAAATGTAAGTAGTTTTCCACAACCACGCATGTATTTGCAACAAAATGTATTGAGATATCTTAGTTAGACGTAAATGCAATAGAAAATTGTATTTTCGCGTTAAAACATCAACATTGCAAAATCGCTACTTTACGAAGTGCACAAATCTACCAAGGGAGCTGCCAAAAAATAATCTTCACGCTACAAACTCTAAAGTAGGATAACTGTGCAGAAAATCACGGTTCAGCCCATCCCTGTTTGTATCTTAAACGAGTCGTGCTTTTACATCTACATGGCCAGTCGCTAAAGGAGCATAGTCAGAATAACGTTCTGGACATACGCGCTTGTTTACTGCACACAATTTTGGGTGTCGTGTTTTATTTACAATATGATTATTTCATGTGAGATCAGAATGCATTAATTTTCATCATGCATTATGAGTAATGTCTCCGAATTTCACGTGGAAATACAGTTGAAACAAATTACTATCACACAGTCCACTGCCTTCTCTGTAAACACATTAAGTAAACTAATTACCTTCTCAAAATGTTGTCCAAATGTGGAGACAATTCTAAAGCATATGTGATGCTGGCCAATAGAAGGTTCTTACAGCCATAAGAATAACATGTCAATTTTGTGTATCTATTCACTATCAAATAATTATCCAGAACACATCCTATAATTTCTCACATCAACTTGTTGAGCATCCTATACACAGTTGTTTTTGTGCAATACACAAGCATTAAGTAATTCTTGTTTTTTCCACCCAACCTAAAGGCCAATGTAGACAACCCGTGGAAGAGCTGGCCACCATCACAGCTACCACGCCATCCACACCGACGGGGACGTCGTTGGCATCTTCTAATCCGGCGCCAAACCCCAAATCACCCAGAAAAAAAAGGAAGCACGATACACTCCTTGACTTTTTGAAAGCGGAGTCTGCCGGAGTGAGGAAAAGGCTCGAGGAAACTGTTGCCAAAACTGAGCGGTTCCCGTCCTTTTTGGGAAGCTCGTGGACAAATTTCCAGAACAGTGACATCCCTGCAATGTTTCCCTTTGTTTTATAAAAGGAAAATATTTTATTTTATTAAGAACTCAATGAAGTTTCAGTTTGTGTTTTCCAGCTTTATGGAAGTGTTGGTATATTTTTGTTACAATTTGTGACATATTATTTATTTACTATTATGTATTTCGGCCCAATGTGATTTTGTTTTTCTGAAAGTAAACTATTATTTAAACTGGAGTGATTTGTAGTTGTTTTCTGTCCAACAGTCACATAGTTCACACACAGTATCTCACATCATTATGAAATAAACCACCAAGGTGTTAATCAAAATAAAGATGTTTATTGAATAGTAATGCAGAAAAGCACGGAATGCAAATGTGGGTCTGACTTCCAAAGCCTAAAACATGGCTTTTGGGCAATTTATTCCATATTAACTGTGGACAACTCTGTGTATCGTGGACCTGGGAACCCTGAAGACCCGTGACACCACACGGTAGGACAGACTGTGGGCCAGCCAGTATAGGCCCTCCAGCCATGGCCCTGTTCCCTCTTTAGCAGCTCCTGCAGGGCCCACATGACCTTCTTGCTCAACCTTAAGTCCTGAATGAGTTTTGACTTCACATCTAACCATAAGCACAGGATGGGAACATTCCTGTCCAACCTGTCCACGCTTATGGGACAGCCACTCTGGAACACAATAGATAACAAACAATTTAGACATAAATGTGGGCATAGATGATGTAAGCATCATGAAAAAATGTTGAAATGAGCTTTTTTATATCCAATGACAACTCTTTTGAATTAAATTCCTTATGAACTAAGGTTTTTGGGTCGTACAGGGAAGTTTGGTGACGATATTATGTCAGCTTAAGGGTCAGGTGGACTGTTCTTGTGTTTGTTTACTTTTCATCATGTCACACACTAAAGACCCCTACTATATGTCATAAAATGGCATTAAGATACTAATAAGTAGATTGCCATTTATGTCTACACAAACATAAGGTATTATGTGAACGTGCATTGTATGTTAACTTTTACTGTATTTGACCGAACGGGTCATTTTTTTTAATGAGTGTACGTACCTTGTAAAGATGAATCAGCACTACATAGCGCCGAAGCTGTCTTCAGTATAGCACATTTCTCCTCCGTTGATTGGAGACACGGAAAAGATGATGAGCTTTCAGGCAATCGGTAATAACACAGCTGTGGCGGGCATTTTTAACGTTGCACGAACTCTCCAACTGACACACCACAGGTTGAGACTCGAGTTGTTTACATGTGACGTAGACCAATACGTCACTGAGGTCTACAGCCAATTAATATTACCGCCATCTCCTGGACAGGGGTGGAACCTTGCAAGTCTTGTCCAAACCATCTCCACTTTGCACTCAACTCGCGGAGGGCACTCCTCTATCGAGGGACCTCACTGGAGGGTTCTCAGGGCCGAGTGAGAGAAACGGGATTGGGCCTATATTTCCAGTAAGACATGGCATTTGTTCACGTACTTTATTTCATTGTGTCAAAACAATGCTTCTTCAGTGATGTTCTATTAAACATTATAATGAAGTCTCTGCAAAAATGTGAGGGGTGAACTCACTTTTGTTACATACTGCAGCAACATGCTCACATTTAGTACATTTCGGTTTACTACATTTGGCCTACACTTGACAAATCTATAACTGGTGGACAAGCCAAATGCTACAATTCCGGCGATCTCACAAGGTGCGACACACTCTTGGGCAAAAATTATCCGATCGTATTTTGAGGTCTTTATTAAAAAAAGTACATCAGTGGTATGCAGACCAGACACATAATCAAATGACGGGTGGAACCGCGGATGTGTGAAGGTTACAGCAGACTTTGAGCAATAGTGAGCAATTTCCATCAAGAGGCGATTAACCAGATGGCAATAAACTCCCCAGGCCATCCGGGTCTGGGGCGTTGTCGTAGGAACTGGAACCTTCCATTCACACCAGGACCGCTAACCAACTTGGAAGTGTGCCCAGTTGCAGTATTTGGGAGCAGAAACAATCTGGGACAAAGAGGCGATCCCTTAGGTCCAAGCCAGGATCCGGTTGCTGTGGTTGCGCCCCCAGGATCGCCCGCTCTACATCCCACGAGGCAGCTTTGATGAGGCATGGAAAGGAAAGGCTTGGTTCAAGATTTAGTTTCTTTGGAGATGGAACGTGTATGTAGGGGTGTTTCAGGCTTACAAGGCATTACCTGGAAGATCAGACAAGAAAGGGTTAAATTACCTAAAAAAAGGGCCCTTTGAGTCTGATAAGAGTATTGGCACTTCACAGGCACAGTCCTTAGTTTTTGGTATGTGCTATTATCTCAGGAATGTAGCTCCTGCCAGACAATATCACCTTTCATAAAGTGGGCCAATTTGCATAGAATGAATGCTGAAGTTGAGCCCTGGTCCTGGAACTTCTCTGGAAAGGCCTGGTTCCAACCCCCATTCAAAAAAAAGGAGGGGGAGGGGTGGTCTTTCCTGCTCCCTCTCGGTTTTGCATCCAAAGAGTCCCTTGTCTCCCCCTCCCCCTCAATATTCACAACAACAATCCCATTTGGAAGAGCTATGGGGAAAAAAAAGAAGTGAAACATGTTTATCCAAATTATCTTGTACCACTGGCAGATAATTAAGCTTTTTTTCACAGGGTCAGTTCAGTAATAATAAAAAGTCATTCATCTCTACAATACATTATTCTCAAAATACTAGTCTGGATCAAAAGCTTCCAAATTACTTCCCCTGTCACAAGTATACATCAAAAAGGACATAAAATTAAAATATTCGATAAAGAAATCAACGTATACTGTGTAGTAAGATTAATAGCGTTTTCTCAGGCCTGTAGGTGAACAGGGGAAAGGGTTGACATAGCGTTTCTTCTGATTAAAGAGTAGTTTTTTTTAAAAAACTCATTTGAAACAAATACAGTACTTGCCATGTATTATTTTAATCGACATATATAAGCAATATTTTTCTAAATCCCTTTTTAATACTTCCTGAAATGAATACCTCTGCAAGTGATACTAAATCTCTTCACGGTTGCACGATTATACTGAATTTTAATTTTCTACATTCCCCTTCTAAGATTACAGGTGTCTGCTCTGTAAACATTATAAACATATCACTTTCCTCAGGTGTAGTTCCAGCAGCTTTTAAGTCCGCCGTTATTAAACCCACACTGAATAGACCCAACCTTGATCCAGAAATCTTAAGTAATTATAGACCTGTGTCAAACCTACCTTTCCTTTCTAAAGTACTTGAAAAAGTAGTGGCACAGCAGCTGAATAATTTCATATCCGAGAATAACCTTTTTGAATCCAGGCAATCAGGATTCAGGGCGAACCACTCTACTGAGACAGCTCTGATCAAGGTAACAAATGATCTCCTACTGGCAATGGATTCTGGCGCTTCATCACTTTTGCTGCTGCTGGATCTTAGGGCTGCTTTAGACACAGTGCACCACAATATCCTACTAGAACGGTTGGAAAAATGGATTGGTCTCTCAGGAACCGTCCTCTCGTGGTTCAGATCCTACCTCTCAGATAGGACGCACTGTGTTAAATATGGCGAAATGACATCTGAGCCCTTTAATGTTACCTGTGGTGTTCCGCAGGGTTCAGTGCTTGGCCCCCTTCTTTTCAGCATTTACATGCTTCCATTAGGTGATATTATTCGCAAGTACAATATCAGCTTCCACTGCTACGCAGACGACACTCAACTATATCTTCCGTTGGAGGAACCTCCCACACTAAACTGTGGAAATTTGGAGGCCTGCCTCATTGAGATAAAAGAGTGGATGTCACTCAATTTCTTGCGTCTTAACTCTGAAAAGACCGAAATGTTAGTCATTGGTCCATCTAAATGCCGTGACTTATTCTCAAAAACTGCTGTGAACATTGACAAATGTCACATCACACAGAGTGACCCAGTTAAAAATGTAGGTGTCATATTTGACCCTGATCTATCCTTTGAAATGCATGTAAAGAAAATTACTAGAACCGCTTTCTTCCATCTTTGTAACATTGCTAAAATCCGTTTAATACTGTCTCAGTCGGATGCGGAAATTATAATTCATGCGTTTGTTACCTCCCGTCTCGATTACTGTAATGCACTACTCTCTGGTCTCCCGAAGTCTAGAATCAAGTCTCTTCAGCTTGTACTAAATGCCGCAGCGAGGCTTTTAACTAGGACAAAAAAGTATGATCACATAACACCGATTTTGGCAGCCTGCATTGGCTCCCAGTTAGCCTTAGATGTGATTTCAAGGTTCTCTTAGTATTATACAAAATCATACATGGACTTGCTCCCTCTTATCTTTCAGATCTGATTTGCCCCTATGTCCCGCTCCGAAGCCTACGATCTGAGAGTGCCGTCTTCTGGTGATCCCAAGAGCAAAGAAGTGTTCTGCTGGTTCGAGAGCGTTCTCCATCCGGGCACCGGTGCTGTGGAATGCTCTTCCCCCTGAGATCCGATCTGCAACTTCAGTGGAAATGTTTAAATCTAAGCTTAAAACTCACTTCTACTCCATAGCATATGAATAACCTACTCTTCTCGTCGGCTGAAAAATAGTCTGTGTAATATAGTTTAATAATCTGTGAAGCCCTTTGAGACTCTTCGTGATTTAGGGCTATACAAATAAAAATGACTTGACTTGACTTGACTTGACTTGACTTGACTTGACTTAAACGAACAACTGTTGAATAATCTAGGGAAATGATACTTGGTTTATGTAACATTAAGAAAAGGATAAACGCTAAAGATGCAGATAAAATATTTTCTTTCTTTAAGAAACATTTTTAAATTATTTACATGATAAATTAAAAGTGATATTGTATTTAAAATAAGGAAGATTACATACATATACATTTTACAAAAGTTGACTAATTTTGAATATTAGACAAACAAAAATCGAAATGCAATGCAGAAAAAAAAGTGAAATAATAGTTAAAATAAGCAAATTACCCTTCCCATGGAAAACGGATTACCTTTTTGCAGAGTCAGGTTCTCTTTGATGGGGAGACCCTTTTCCTAATGGGAATAGAAAATTGTCTTTTTCATATTGCGTGAATTATGAATCATCTTTTTGAGAGTGATGCATCCGGTTTTTTTTGTAATTTGCACGCCAAGGGTTAGAGCAGGGGTCGGGAACCTTTTTGACTCAAAGAGCCATAAAAGCAAAAAATATTATTTTATTTTGGGAAAGAGCCACACCATATATTATGAGACAAATTTACTAAATTGCTAAACCCGCGCCCCAGACAAAAGCTTAGTCTTCAGCACATTTATTTTTGATGATTTGATAGAAAATTATGAAAAGAGAATAATGCCAGAGCCCCTGTCCCAAAATCAACAAACATACCACTTTAAACTTGTCTCTTTCTTGCAATGACTCAAGATCGGTTAAACTCCTTTTGACCCTTTTTTATCATACATATTGGTTTCAAAACCAGATGCAAGCATTTATTTTGTAAAAACGTCACAACATTCTGAGAATAGGGAGCCTTATGTGCTTACCTTTGGCGAGAGATGGGAAGGAGTGCTTGTACTTTTTGCATAGCTCCACCCATCCCTCCCACTCACCCAATCAAATGACTAAGTTCTCTTCCGGTGTTTTAGCGTATTTACAGTTCTGTGGATTCATCACAAGGTATCTGAACACTGAACACAGATTACATAGTGAACTTTTTTTCCTCCAAAACCGTCCTCTATATGTTGCAGAGTTTATGAAATTCCAGACCAGAAGCAGTGAACAAAAAACACAGAAAGAAAACAATAACTTACAATCCAACTCAGTCAATGGGTGGCGGCAAAGAGTCAAAACTGGATGGAATCAGGTACAGTACTGTTGTCATGCTTCATCTAACCCAATGAGGTGACACTGAGGCACCGTTGTGCACAAACATGCATTAAGGTTCATCAGAAACGATTGGTTTCTCTTGCATCTGTTAATCTGCCGTTCAGATAAATAAATAAAAAACAGCATTAATGCTTTATTTAGGTATCACTCTATGCAGTAGTGCAACTGGGAAAATGTGCAGCCATGGTGCGAGTTTATGGTAAAAGCTACACAAAACGGGGAAGGAGGGCACAAAGAAAGAACAAAGCACAGATCATTGTGGAATCTCTGAGCCATAAGAGAGCGATCTTTTGGCATGGGGTCAGCTACTCAGAGAGGTGTGCAAGTGTGCAACCGCATCATTATTTCATGAGACCTGTTGTGAGAAGTCTGCTCTCAGTGGCAACAGGCCTTCCCGGGACAGAGCCTTGAGAGGCCGAGTCGAGATATCAAAACGTTAAAACGAAGCGTGCATGAAAAAAAATGCATCGAAAAACACATCAGCAAGCAAGAGCGCTGTCATGCCTGACTCATTTCATACTCGCGTGGCGGAAGATACAGACGTTTAAACGAGCTGACAAATGTGCTCAACTGTCACGTTTTTGCAGTGTAATTCGCGTGCAAGGCTTCGTTTGTGAAGAGCAGATTTGGTTTAATTCCAAAATAGAATAACATCAGTACAAAAAAGTACCAAAGGCTCCCCTGGAGGGTTGAGGGTGAAAAACTAGTCAGGGCTCAAAATCATCAAATGGGGCAATGAACAATGCACTACATCAGGGCCTTCCAACGTTTTGAAACTTAAAGCTACGTTTTGTTACTAATCAATGAAAAGGGCAACCAGTTTAAGATGAATTTCTACAATACCAACTTAGCTAGATGGCTTGCTAAATAGCTAATTAACAGGTAAAAAAAACAAAACTAAAAGGGAGCTAGATAACTAGGTAAAAGAGTAAAAACCCAACTAAATAGACGGATAGAAAGCTAAAAAAAAAAAGCTGAGTAACTCGGTAGAAAGGAGAAAATTAAGCTTGATCACTCGCCAAAAAAAATATATTAGCGAGATAATATGCACAAAATGTAAAAATTAATCTAGATAGCTTACTAAATAACTAAAAATGTAGGAAGATGGCTAGCTACCAAGCTAAAAAGGTAGCCAGATAGCTAGCTAAAAAAAATTGACCATTTTTTGACAATTTTCTTTACAAAACCCATAAATTGAATTTAGTTTGTCCTATTTCATGTAAAATAGATCAATAAAAATAAGAATGGATGAATTTGTTTACTACATGAACAGATTCTAATTCTATTCTCTTAATTAATTTCTTGAAAAAATTATCGATACTTGAATAGATGTTGGGGGGGTTGTCCATTGAAGGATTTTATACATTTGACTATAAAGGATTTTATACAATTGACCATAAATTACATTTAATGCAAAATATATTCACTGACTGGGCTGTAGTTCAATGTCCGGGCAGGCTGTTCAAAATGAATAATATTTTGTCTAGGGAATTTTTGATAACAGGACTCTGACGGAGGACGGCAGGCGTTGTTTTGAGAACAAGGCGCTGTGTTGTGAGAACAATAGGCGCAAACAATTTCTTGGCACGCCCATGGGAGGAGCCAAGATGTCATCTTGCGGGGAGACATGGACCAAGAAGAGAAAGCTAAAGGACTTGAGAAGAAGGTTTCACACAGACTCCAACGTCACTTCGGCCATCTTAGATGGAGTACACTTAGTTAAATTGTTAGGGAAAATAAATCTGCCCCCGTGTGCAAATGTCGACTTTCCTGTTCATTTTCCCCTCAAGAAACGAGCGCGCATAAATTGTTGGGTGAATATAGGTTGTGTTCGGTTAATAGAGTCAGACAACTAATTCGAACAATTTGGTAAACGGTACATTTTGATATTTAATTTCCAACACCATGAATCCCATGAACTGGATTATCTTATATTTGTAAAATAATAATAATAATAATAATAATGATAATAATAATAATAATAGTAATAATAATAACAATAATAATAATACATTGTATTTCAAAGCCCTTTTCAGGACACCCAAGGTCACTGTACATATAAATAGGACACAAGGATAAATGAAGAGTAAAACAATAGGGGAACAAGTGGGTAATTAAAAGCCAATAAGACACATTATAGTTAAAAGGGGCAATGTGTGAGGCAGAATAGGTAAGTCTGAAGAAGTAAGTTTTGAGTCTGGATTTGAAGGTGGACAAGGTCGCAGAATTTCGGAGATCAGGCAGCAATGAGTTCCAGAGGTAGGGGCAGAGCTGCTGAAAGCTCTGCTCCCCATGGAGCTGAGGCAGGCAAGGGGTATAGTGAGATGGAGGGAAGAAGATGATCTGAGGGTGCGGGATGGCGTGGCAGTGTGAAGGAGGTCGGAGAGGTAGGGAGGGGCAAAATTATGAATGGCCATCTAGGTGTCAAGCAGGATTTTGTAGTTGATCCTAAGGTAGATTGGGAGCCAGTGGAGTTGCTGAAGGACAGGGGTGATGTGATGGCAAGAGGGTTTTTTTGTGATGATGTCTGCAGCAGAGTTATGGACCAGCTAAAGTTTATGGAGGGACTTTTGAGGTAAACTGTAGTGGAGGGAATTGCATCAATCAAGGTGTGAGGTGACAAAGTTATGGACGAGGATGGCTGTTGTGTGTGGGGTCAGGGAGGGGCGGAGACCGTTGATTGAGCGCAGGTGGAAGTAGGCTGACCGGGTGATGTTATTTACTCTATATGAGAAAGGAGAGTGTGCTATCGAGGATAACACCCAGACTCTTGACCAGAGGGAGGAAAAAACAGGAATTATCAACAGAAAGAGAGAGGAAGTCATAAAGAGGGTGGATTTGGTGCCAATGAGAGGTAGTTCCGTTTTATTTTCATTTTCAGTATATAACAATGTATCATGTTATAACTATGTTAATACCTGTTTAGTTCTTAAAATAAGGGATTAAACAGAGTCAAAGATTAACCAATAAAAAAATAATTTTGCTTGAAAATCACAATGACCCAGTACTGATGAGCAACTTTCAAAACAAGTCCTTGCGCACCCAAACTGTCTTCAGGGGCACCCTGGTGCGCGCGGGCAACACCTTGGAGACCCCTGCACTACATAAAACAAGCGTATATTATCAGGCAAGATGTCTGAGGACCCAGCGGAAAACCTCTAGGAGGCTTTAGAAGCGTTGCAGAATTAGCTAGATTTGTTCTTCACACACATGTTCATCACCTCTTTTTAGTAATCCTTTAAATATAATCTCAAATATCAAGCCAATTACTTGTAAAACCTTATATCAGTACCATTAAGGCGCTGCTAACAATGTAGCAGCCGTGCTGCATTCAAGAAAAAGTGGAAAGTTAGATTTTTCCAACTTTATGCCAGTAAATTTGCATGAGCAAGCCCCTTTAAACTCCCCACTTTGCTACTAGGAGGAAGATTCACATGTCAAGTCACATTTATTTATATAGCCCTTAATCACAAAATGTCTCAAAGGACGGCACAGGCCACAATTACACCATCCCCTGATCACCAACATGCTGACAGGGAAAAACTCAAAACCTCGACATGAGGAGGACGCACACAAGTGGTAAGACACCTTTAATAAAGGGTTATATTAGCAAAGATATGATAGTTGATATCGATGCTAGTGTATGCCTCATTATTTTTATATCGATACCTTAATTCAAGTATTAAATATATATACAAATAAACCACTGTGATATGGAAAGACATTCAATCTAACTACAAGAAACAGAATCAACAATCAACCGTTTTTGTTTCTTAGTTTTGAATGGATCTTCTGAGGTTATAAATAGAAAAGAATGTGACAAATGTGAATTTCCACTATCTTTGAAGGCAGAACATGTAATGCTAGCATAAAGGCAAGCAAAAGCATTTTTATTTCTAGATGCAAATTTCATTCCCAAAATTATCTGCTTTATCAAACCAACTTGAAGTACCAGCAATCACAATATTTAACACATTTTATTGGCCCAGCTAAGAAAGCAAACTGCTTACAATTTGAGAGTGAAAGTCACAAACTATCTATAGAATAGCTGCTTCGGCTATTTAACGGGATTTTACGATTAATAATGTGTTTTGAGATATGTGAGTTCACTTGTAGAACCAACATAGTTTTTTTCCAAGTTGGGTTAAGTAGTTTCTACTCAATTATTGATCCTTTGCACACTTGTGACCTAACCACGTGACGACACCAAAATGGACGTCAGTAAACTGTAGTAAAGAGTGAGTGAGGCCAGTACACAGTAGAAAACAACACCCAAAAGCCGTACTATTGAACACTATTGGCAATGACGAGTCAAACGAATATTGTGTAGCTGTCGGATGAGGTCGGAAAGCACAAAGAGCGCTATTTAGAGAAATGAAGGATAGCATTAGCAGGGCTAGCTATCGACCTATACCTTCTTCCTCTTAAACTACTCACACATCCTCCAGTCTGCCCGACTTCAGTCCACACCATCTGTACCACTATATTGTAAGTGTAGTATACCTGTACACCGGTTCTGATATAAAAGCTTATAAAAGTCTGGATGTTTCATAGCTGGTTGGGTAACAGATACGTTGCTCTCTGACGCAGGGAGGCACCTCAATACTGCAAATACATTAACGTTAGCCGTGTATGCAAATCAGTTCTATCCAGATGCCAATAAATGTCAACCGAAAGCTGCTCAAATTGTTTATCATTTTTATTTTATCTTCAGTAGCTAAATTGGTTGTATTTGGAATTCCACCTTTTAGCTGATTTTCATTTCCCTGCTAGATCTTGCTCCCCTTTTCACGAGTTCGCAATCGTATTTTGTTTTAACTACGCCAGTCAATATTCCTTGATAAACTCATTATACAGACTATGATTGTGAACGTCATTCTGCCGGGTTCGCAGCGCTGAGAAGCATAGGAAAGAACAGGTGCACGTTCGCGCTGCGGGTGGTTGGATTCTTATGAGCGTGAGTCGAAGTTAGCCACTAGAGTCGTGCCTACTTGACATAAAGTTGATTGGAAATACATTAAACATACCTTGTAAAAATGCTCGCTGCAAATCCAGAAATAATTTGAGGGCTATCAGTCCCTTTGTGTGATTTGCAGATAAACATCATGCAGATAAACATCGCCGTCTTCTGTCTTTAACAAAATGAAAACGATAACATTTCAAATTGGGCTAAGAGCCTTGCCAGCTGGAACAGCAATAAATCGGCATAGTAAAAAGTTGTGGTTATATTGTTCTGTCAGGGTTATTGGTATTCGTTTCAAATGAACTGCTTTTGAACTGCTATGCGCTCAAAGGCTTCTTGCCGTCTGTTATAGCTCTCATTCTGCTAGGGAAGGCAACGTGACCTCACGTGCAAAGGGTCAATAAACAACTGTTAAACATTCATTTGAGCTTTTTTGTGTTTATCTGAAACCTTTACACGCTACTCATCACTTATTTTACAGTATTAATACCGTTCCTGAATGTTATCACTTTTCTTATGACTTTATGACCATAATTCGTTTCAATTTGAAGAATCATTGTTTAAATAATCACAAGAAAGCATGTGATCAGATGTCAAGTCTTGAGAAACAAGATCGGTCTGGTGTGCAGTGTTGGATCAACGGTTGACTTTGCCTCCAGGTAGAGGTGATAAGTAAATCAAACTTAGAACCCCGGTTAGTTTGTTCGCTAGCGGGTTGTTAGCTTCTTTAATTGTGGTATTAGAAACCTGCCAACCCAGTGGGTTATACCTATGTACAATATTACAACCGCCACAGGCTTCAGGGGGATATATTTGCTTGGCGTAACCATGTAGGAATGAGTAGGCACAAGAGAAGCTCGAAATACTGGTGATCAAAAGTGGAGCAGGACTGGTTTCAGGGCAATCAATGGACACACCCAGTAGATAGGAATAACTATTTTAAAGCCTCAATGTACAGGGCTTTATGTGTGGGCCACAATTATTTTCTTTTAAAAAAGCCTAGCTTTTAGATGATTGAAATTGTCCCTTTGATGTTACGCCATACCGAAAGTCGACAGTAGGCCATATTGGTTGGGTCCCACAGACTCACTTTGATGACTCATAGGTCTTTACTAATTTTATTTGAAAGAGGAACGTGTAAGGCGTTGTTTCTTTGGAACTTTACCGTTTATTTCATGTAGTAATTAAAATTGATCCAATATGGTGGCGTGCATAGACACAGCGGCTCTTGGCTCTCCTGAAAGTTTTTCTTTGGACTCTATCCAAACATACTTGGATGTGACACCACTAAACCAGACAGGAGCCTGTGAGCATCGGTTACCGACGCTGATAGAACATCACTGCCGAATTGTCGAGACCACCAGGTGCTTCGTGGATTGTTATCGGGTCCAGGAAGCAATGGAGGTGGTGTCGGGAGAGGAAGCGAAAACTACTTTAAAAACTCTCACAACAACAAGCAGAGTTGAGCCTGTATCTAATTGACACCAGATCTGTTGCCCATGAAACAGATGACCTGGAGCTACACCTCGTGAAAAACGTCTTATTTTAATCATCACAGGGACCTGGCTCAACCCGGTGCTAGCATGTCGGCCGCCCGCTTCATCACTTCTTGCACTGAAAGAAGAGGCCCTCTAAATTTGTGCACTATTTATTGTGTAATGACAAGATAGACCATTCATTAATTCATGTATTCATTCATTCATCCATTCATTCATTCGTTCATACTATTAGTGGAGGCCAAAGCAAGAACCTCACTTGCAATACAACCTTCGGTGATAGTGGACGCGCACCATAAACCCTAGGCAAAGATATTGCGCCGTTTCATGGATGAAATTAGCTAAAAAGAAAGGTCATATTGTTCATGATAGCCTGGCCAGAAAGAGTTCACACTTATCGGGTAAATAGAGGCCAGAGATAGGCTCCGAATGATGGCAATGCGATGTCCAAGGATGGCCCGGGCACGCTGAAACACCCTGCTGATGATAGTGCACGGTTTCCTGGCTGAAACGAGTCCTAGAAATTGCATTATATGAACCCTCACCCCTGCAACTGGCTGGCAACCAGTTTAGGGTGTCCCCTACCCACTGCCGAAAGATAGCTGAGATTGACTCCAGCACCCACGCGAACCGACTGAAGATAAGCGGTGCAGATAATGGATGGATGGATGAACCCTCACTCCTACACCACATACTTTTTCTCGCATGTATGAGTCTTGGTTTGTACATCTGTGAACATTTGTTATTGTTATTTAGCCCAGAACCTTTAACGAAGGCCAAACTAAAGCTTTGATTGCCATATTTCATATGTCAATCGCAATAATATTGAAGTAAACAAACCAGTTCACACCCAACCAGTATGGCCTTCTCTACTTGGGTTGTCCGGATGTTGTCACATAATTAGGAACGGTCAAAACAAATAAAATTGACACAACATGACATAGAAAATTGTTTTAAAATATTGGGCAAATTTAAGGTTGATTGGATTGCTGGAATAGATTGCGTTGAACTGCACAGGGTCAATTGTTTTTAACGTACATTATTTATTGGGCCCAATGTAACAGAAATGCCGATCCGCCATGCATTTAAGGCTTTTGTTTTAAAGAAACTTCCCAACAGCCGCTCAATAAATTGTGACGGCTAATATTTTAAAAGGCTGAGCAAGGGGTCGGTCAATATTGTAAAGTCCTCCGGGACACAGACATTCGCTCAGGTCCTTTCAAATATTTTCCGGTGGGGCTGCTGTTGTTGCCTGCTTCTCCATCTTATCTCCACGTCTGTACAGGTCTAATGGAAATATTAGTGCTGTGCGGCCGATATTTAAAGCTTTGGTACAATTCCAAAAATTGAACTAACCCCCACCCTATTTTTGATAAGTAGAACATTAGTCCATCAGGAAATGGATTTAGGAGTTTGGAGTGGGTACACTTGCATTGTCACAACCCAAATCATTTGTCTTTAATTATATATAGTTTTGAAATAATGTAAAAATATTTAATAAGTTACCAACCCTATTAGAGAAAAAATGACTTGTTGAAAATGAGAAAAAAAATTGACAAAATGATTCGGTACAGCAAGACTTCTCCCTTTTGAGAAAAGCAGACTTTAATTTGTCAGTATTTACATCAGGAACTTGACGTAATAAACACAATAAAAGGTAAAATTCAAATGCTTGCACAACACACAGGGATTCAATTATTTTTCTCATTGCATAGAAAGAGTGAACTTTATAAGAAGTTATCAAGCTGATTTAAAATGGGGTGAAAAAAAAGGTAGAGCCTCACTACAAAATTCAAGACTGAAATACTCTGAGGAAATTTGATTAAAAAACAGCTAAAAGAAGCTAAAATTTACAAATATGAAATTGGCAAACAAAATATCAGTGTGCCCAGATAATTTCATGTTTTAAGAGAACTTTAATAAATTGACATGATATTTTGGGTTTATTGTTTAATTGTTCAATTATAGACTGTTATAGATATCACAGTTCACAGTAATGGCTGGATCAGATCTTTTGTCCACGGATCAAGGAGACCCACTTCCTCGTGTTGCTTTGCTTCCTCTATCCAGCGGTTGAGAGTGTGTGGGCGGCCCCTGAGTCACCAAAATTGTGTGATCACATCACTGGAAACATCGGGCGCAGAAAAGTTCTTGCAAAGTTCATGCATCGTTCATGGATAAGTTCAGTTTTCTTGGATTGAAATTTTATTTCGAAAGCTAAGTGCCCTTGCATTTATGGAAAGCACTGATTGGAGATATAACAAATGCAAAAGAAAAAAACATGACAGTGAAAGCAATGCTTAAAAGGCCGTTTTCTTGGAAACGAGTATTTTTGAAACTTAGCAATGTTCAACTGTTTACTACACATTGGTTAACGACAGAAACATACTTTTTTTCTAATGGAAGATGAGGGTTCTAGCTTTCTTTTGTCATGTCCTCCAGCCAATATGGCTACAGAACTACATTTTAAAAATGGGTCAACAAGTAAAAATTTGCTGACACTGGGTCTTTTAATTTGAGAGAAACAGCTGACATTGAATGAGTCGAAATCCTTCAAAAATGGTGTCAAAATATTTGATACCAGCCAAATGATAGAGAAAATGAATTGTTCAAAAGGAAAAGAATACTAAACAAAAAATAAGATTTAGTACTGGAGGACTTCTCCCATTTGGGAAAAGCTGACTTTGATTCTTAAGTATTTCTTTAAGCTTAATTTGGGTAAACTAACGTAATAAATTAAATTAAAGATCGACTTCAAGGTTTCAAAGACCTGCACAACACATGGAGATTCACATATTTTCCCTCATTTGTATAGAAAAAGTAAACTTGGGAAAAAAGGTACAGCCTCACTCAAAAAAAAACCAAGACTGGATTACTTTGAGGAAATTTAATTAAAAAAAATCAGTTGACAGGATAAGCTAAAATTTACAAACATGAAATTGGCAAATAAAATGTTAGTTTGCCCAGATAATTCTATGTTATAAAGGAACCTTATTAAATTGCTAGCTTTAGTCGGGTTGATTATTCAACAAGTAAAGTAAGGATATGGCTTAATCATAGATAAACTGCAGTATAAATATGCACAGAATGGGTTAAAATATGACAAGAAGACAACTATGAAGTGAGAGGGGGCAGTGTAGGGGAACTGATGATCTCTAACCACATGGTCACTGTGCTCATATGGCCTCTTTCATAACAATATTTCCACATGTTTCCAAATCAGGAGGGTTTCTTATTTTGCCATCTAAGGAGAAACAGGATATTAAAAGAAAAGATGGAGGCCGATCGCACGCTCAAGAGTTGTTATGGATGAAATAGGCAGAATGTGTCCCGCTATAAAGTGTGCATTGTGTGACTGGAATGCTATTTGGCCTGAAAGAAAAGCGGCAGCACAAAGAGTGAGGCGGCAAAGGAAAACAAGGTCAAAGCAAACAACGAAGGAAAAGTATCTCTTGATTTTTTTCCAGACCATTAGAAGCCGTGAGGAGAGGGAGAAAGTCATGGAAAGGGCTTAAATTATTTACAATGGGAAATAATATGTAATATTGCACCTTCTGTTTAATTCATAAGGTTTTGCCATACATTTACTCCTTCCTTTGGAGTTTTATTACAAAGAACGGAAATGGAAAGTATACCAACTCCATACAGAATAAAAACCAAGGGGGAGCAATTTTTCTTTTGCAAGTCTAAGTACGGATTGCCCTTCTACACATTTCTCTGGGTGTATGTTTAACTGAGACAGAATGTTTCTTAACGTTTCTTTCGATGAAGGGCTAAAAAAAAAAAACATGACTTGACTTGAACATATCCACTCAAATTAACGTTTATCTTGAAGAGAACGGGATCTTGCCTATGACTTCAATGGCAGCGGATGACTTCATAATGTTGAGCATATAATTATTTTTTATAATAACGCTTCCAAATCTGACAGTATGGTTAGTTAGTTTTAGCAGTAAGCAGTAAAACAGTATTTTGCTTGAATCTAAACTTAGTCTTTTTTTAAATGAATCAAATATTTAACAGTTTTTTCTCTACAGAGCAGACACTCATCATCCAAGGGAAATCCATAACTTAAACATTGGAAAGCCAGTGTGCCACCTTGAAATCTACTCGAAATGAATTAGACCTTAAAAATGTCCCTATTTTATATGCATTCAAAAATGATGGCTTGGAGAGGAATGGGCGCTACCAGGCTGTACTTACCCAAGACACACCACAGGAAATGGTGGCCCTCCACTGGAGGGATTAAGGGATACGCTAAACCAAACACCACAAATTAGTAGTTAGATAAATATGTTTAGAAAATTAATATAGCAAGAGTTTATTTGGGTATTATATGTTGTAGGAGTCTCTTGTGGTAAAATTGTAGGTTTGAAATGTCATTTATTTGTTTTCTTATTTCCCTTTTGTGGGGAAAGATTCTGATTTGTTGTTGTGATTTTTAATTTGGCTTTCCAGCAACAGATAAAATGGGGTGGGGGTAGGCACTTCAAATCTTCAGCCTACTCCCTTTGGGCACATGTTTTAATGTGTTGTACAGCAATTTTCTTGTGCAAATGTTTTGTTGTTTGCTTTTGTTAACGAGGGGTAGGTGTTTTTTGTGCTGTACCTAAATAAAAACCCACACACAAACAATATTCTTTTTGTACTACTCCAAGTGCTGTAAAAATGCTTCTTTAAAAAAAATATTGGTGTGAAACTAAGAGCAACTGTTGGTTGGGTCTTTCTCCAACTGGAGATTTCCTGGCCACCAGCCCAGTCAGCTGGAGTGATGTTGAGCTCACTGACCCGAATGTTGGCAGGCGTAACAGAAAACAGACTGACGGTTGTTTTTAAGTCATTATTGAGAGGGTCATCGAGACATTGTGAGAAAAGTTTCCAAAACAAACTCTGGTGAATTTTCAAGTCACGTATTTTCAACTCATAAATTGTCTGACTTCCTGGGTATTGTCTTTGATTAATACACGGACGTTGGGAGGTCACACAATCATTTCAAATGTTCGACCCAAGTTCCCTTCCCCTTTCTAGAGCTTTGGCGATGCTTACTATGATGGGTTTTGTGTGTTATTTGTATTAATGTGAAGCAATTCCGCCGTAAGAGGTCCAATTCAGATCCTTTATCAGTTCCACATCTGTGCAGGTCTTTATTGGGCGAATAGAAAACTTCATTATAAATTGTAAAACTTTCATAAATAAAACGACACAAATATACACATATTTTTTGTGTAAAGAGTCAGGACCAAATTAATTGCTAATAATGACTTTTGTTAATTACCGTAAATTCCGGACCATAAGCCGCTACTTTTTTCCCAAACGTTCAACCCTGCGGCTTATTCAGTGATGCGGCCAATTTATGTAATTTTTCTAACGGCCGCCAGCGGCGCTCGAGTACAAAAGGTAAGATTTAGACCGGTGGAATATATGCGCCGAGGAAGACTGCAACTTCACTAAAACTGGCCGCATGCGAAAGGCAACTTTTTCGCCAGTCTGCTAGTGGATCCTGACAGCGTGGGGCAGCATCAAGAAATCCACCATCACCAACGGGTTCCGAAAAGCCGGTCTGCTGCGTGACGGAGAGGAGGGCACAGAATCAGGAGTGGATGGGAGCGTGGGACGAGTTTCTTTCCGACACTGAAGAAGATGACTTTGATGGCTTCAGTTCTAAGGAGTAAGATGAGGACGGTTTACTGTGATTTTTACAAGTACGGTATGTATTTTTACCAGATCCGTTTAAAGTGTTGCGAGCGTGTTGCTAGCGTGTTTTGGAATAAGGAAGCGTGGGACGACATCTATATGACAAAGTTTCTTTCCGACACTGAGGAGGACGACTTTGATGGCTTCAGTTCTAAGGAGGAAGATGAGGACGGTTTACCGTGATTTTTACAAGTACTGTATGTTTTTTTAACAGACCCGTTTACTGTGTTGCTAGCGTGTTGCTACCTGTCACAGGCACCAGTTGGGATGAAAGTTATATTATTGTTATTAAAGCTTTGAAAACTCTCTCGGTGTACCGTCTTTCTTTGTAAATATGTGTAACCATGTATAATATGTATTTGCAACTGTATATTTTGATAATATATTTATTTTAGAGACTTATTCTGATATGTTTTGAACGGGCGAATGAAAAAGAAGGGGCGAAAACAACGGGGGCTGACGGGAAGTGGAGTAAACGTGAGTCGTGTTTGTGGCCGCGGCGGATAATAGTGGATATATATTGTTTCCACCCTTACCTTTGGAAATATACACTTTTTTTCCTTGGATTACGTTCAAAAGGACCCGGACTCTGCAGGTCTGCATCAAACCTTAAGTACTGGTATCATTATCCGTTTATTTTGCCAGCTGTGAATTTTGGACTCCTTGTTCTTGTGGACAAGGACACAAGAGACTAGCCCTCGACAGGTCCTCTCGTGCGGGGAAGTGTGTGAAGTGTGCGAAGCCGAAGGAGCAAGAAGGACACGAAGATGTGTCTAATTCCACCATTATTTCTTCACCGGTCTTGCCGGTCAACCGACGCCTGAAACTCAACGCACCCGAAGGGCGACATCTTGTGACGATCTCTACAAAGACTTCAGCTAAGTTAAACGATTCAGCAAAGCTAAAATTTGGTCTTTTAAATATTAGATCGCTAGCTCCTAAAGCTTTACTTGTTGATAATATTATTCGTGATTACAAACTTTACTTGATTGGTCTATCTGAAACTTGGTTGAGACCGGATGAGTTTTTAGCGCTAAATGAGGCTTCTCCTCAAGACTACATGAGCAGCCATGTAGCACGCCCTTTGAAGAAGGGTGGCGGTGTCGCGCTAATTTCTGAAAAAATACTCAAACGTACTCTCTGTACCTCTAATAATTACAAGGCGTTTGAGGCTCTGGTCATGTGGTCCTCTTTAATGTCAATTTATGTAGTAACTATTTATCATGCACCAGGGCCATACATAGCTTTCTTAGACAAATTCGCTGAACTCTTGTCTGAACTAGTAACCTATGCAGACAAAATTATAATTATGGGGGACTTTAACATTCATGTGAACTCCCCACTCAGTTCACTTACTGTTGCGTTTCGGTCTCTAATTGATACATTTGGTTTTGATTTGATTCGCCAACTCATAAAGATGGAAACACGCTAGATTTGGTTCTGACTCGAGGAGTTTAAACCTCAAACATGACAGTGTTACCGTGTACTACCGTTATCTCTGATCATTATTTAGTTACATTCGAGGTGCTAGCTAAATGTAGTACTAAAAAAGCTGAAGGATTTAGCAGACGCAATATAAGCACTGGCACAGTTTCTAAGCTCTCCGATCTTCTTTCAGGAGCAGTTGCGTCCTTTCCTTCATACAAAGGCTCTATCGACTCACTCATGAATGAGTTTAATGCTACCCCGGCTAGTGTCCTGGATTCAGTAGCACCCATACGGCTTAAATCACGA